>NC_041053.1:30877340-30991528 GCF_900634775.1 Gouania willdenowi | reverse complement strand
AGAGCACAATGATGAAATGAATGAGAAATTTTGTAAATAAGTGGAAAGAAACAGTATTTAATGCAGTGGTTCCCAACTATTTTTTTTTGCATCATGACCCCATTTTGATATTAAGAATTTCTGGCGACCCCAGACATTATTTTCTAGGATTAGTTTTTGATCATGTTTGAGTTCAGATTTCTTTTTTTTTTTTTACTGCATTTTATTTGATCTAGATTTATATTTCACAAAATGAAATATAGAAAATACACTTGTTTCAGATTTTGTGTTGTTTTAATAAAAATAATAATAATAATAAAAAAGATATTAAAAATTCAGGAATTTCAGGTCACCCCACATGGGGCCCCGACCCCAAGGTTGTAAAACACTGATTTAGTGGCTCCTGAATAGATTTATTTCCATAGTTTTTACCATTTCACTCCCGCTGTGGTGGGACCAAGACTGGCTCTATATTTGTTAATTTCCCTTTCTATCTCTCTCTCTTTCTAACAAGTAGCCATGGTGTACCCCTAGGGGTATACGTACCGCTATTTGAGAAACACTGCTTTAGGTTACAGTCAATGCCTTAATATTTGTATATTAGTCTGCATTTTAGTACAAGTATTCTATTTGTAAAGGTTCACTTTTGCTGTGGCGCAAAGACTTGCATTTATTTTTCGTTTAACCGTTACTTAACCAGGTTAATAACTGAGAACCAATTCTCATTTGCAATGACGACTTGGCAAAAAAGTCATAAACACTTTTTCAAAACAAACTAAACCACCGCATTTGGCCCTTCATATTTAAAACTCACAGAATCTGAAATTGCAGCAGACCACTTACCGCCGTGACAAAAATACAGTATATACCTAAACCAGGCAAAAAGAACAAGACAGTCACAAATAGTTTTAATTGAGCCGAAAAAAGAAGACCAAACCAACACAACCCAAACTCAGCTGTATTTGCTAGTCCCTCGTTCTGCATAAGCCTAGAAACATGACAAGCAGCTCCATGTGCCTCTACAGATGGTACGTGTGTCCATCTTGCACTATTCAAAACACATCACCAGACCATTTATTTACCATGCAGCGTCCAAACCCAGCCCAAACCCGTGGTATAACGATCGAAATAAAGCCGGGTCAGGTTCGGGCAAAAACTTAGGGCTCTAGTCATTTTTCTATTGTGTTTGGTAGATTTTCTTTGTACTATTTTATAAATGAAAGTTTAAAGTGTAAGTCTGGCACAGATTTAAGTCAGGCATTATTTCTAAAAGCATGTCCCCTTGGCGCACTACATTTGTTGAAGATTGGCGTCCCGCGGTTTCCTCCATCAGCATAATTATCTGAGTTAGAAGTGGCCACCTCAGCATTGTCCACTATATCTCCCTGTGAATTGTTGAGTATTTCTTTTGGACACTAGAGGATGAAACTGCTGCAGAAAACACTAATCAGTTCTGCCCACATTTCCTAACTTAACTCTAATTAAAGTTGGCAAGTGACATTTAGCCAGCTCACCAGGGATCTCACAATGCAAATAAATACCAACTTCTGTGTTAGAATTTTAATGGCCTTTTTATTCTACTTTTAATGACCAAATCTAGTTTTCAAAGTCACCTCCGCAAAAACCGGTTGCTCCCCTGCTCCAACAAGCCATCTTCTTATAGGCTAATAGGGTGCAAATGATTAGATGTTGTGGTAGGCTTCTCAGCGGCGAGGCAAGGGAGAAGCTAACAGCTCAATCACTTACTTTCTACTTTCACTTTTCCACTTCAAAAACTGGCTTTACATGGGCCCATTTCAATATTTTTATGCTAAATTTTGTACAAGGGTCTCTCTAATCCCCAGGCCCACCTAATGAGGAGGTAATGAAAAGTTAATCCACATAGCTCAACTTTACCTAGCCTTTAGCTAATGCTGCTTTTAACTCGAGCTCTCATTAACTTTTAAAACATGAGTCACTTCCAACAGTTTGGAAGACGACTACCCATTGGCTCACCTCCCCAGCACTCATCTATCCAACCACTCACTGTGTCCGAACTTTAAAGCACAATTAGGAAAAATAGGGAAAGTCTTGGTCCACACTGACCTTCTAATGATAAGACAGTGAAGACTGTATGGAGCTCAGCAGACACTGTATTGATCTTGTCACATGACTTGTATGTGCTCATGATGACTAAACTGGATTTAAAACAGGATTTGCTGGATTATTTATTATTGTTGATACTCTTGAGTTTATGTTGGCTCACTTTTTCTTTTCTCCCCTGTTTTTTATTTATTTATTTATTCATTAGCACCTGTAACTTTGAAGAAGCATACATTAATGCACTTTTTCATGTTTCGCAGCAACATATTGATTTGTTGTATACATTCATTTTCATGAAGGAAACTATAAATAATTGAAGAGGATGATTAAAATTTTATCGCAACCAACAGACATCACAAGCTTCAGAGGGTGGGCTAGCTGTGTGAAGACGACATTGATAACGCCTACCTTCTGTAAGGGTTTAATGTTGTCTCTAATAAAGTCTGCAACTGTTATGTCTCCGCCCTACATATATGACAACGCTGCTCATAAAGCATGTCTAACTGAACCAACAATAAATAGTAAGTTGATTACAAATGGTTAATGCAAGGGCAAACAAGTGCATAAATTCTGCATTCCTGAGGCTTTCTTGACAGCTTTCAACTGATTACCAATTCATCATTTTTGTGCCATGGTGACAGAGGCTTCTACAGCGGTGTTGCTCTGGAGAATGAGAATGAGGTTAATGAATGTGGATCAGGCTAATTCCTTTGTCCTTGCCAGATCGCAGGCCTATAAACTACCCATATATACAAAGACCTGCGTGAGCGAGCGGGTTTGTAGCAAAATGGAAGTGTTCATTGCCCTCGGAGGACACTGGAGCTGGAGTATATGCACATGTCACTGTCTTCTTCTGCAGTAATTCAGATTATGTGTTTCAACTGCTGGATGAGTGGATAAGTATTAGTTGGACAAATGTCATATGCTAACATATGTGATTAGATTTGTTTTATAGTCATGGGATAAAGAACAAGTGCTTGGACATACAATCAGGTGACTACAACCATGTCGTAAGCCTATCAGTAATGCACAGATGTGAAAGTACTCATGTTAGTGCAACTATGTTGCTTTTATGGGTACTTTTTGGAGTACATTTTACAATCAGTAATTTTACTTGTACTTAAGTACTATTTAAAACAATTGAAGTAATTTGTTACATTTCTACACCCAACTATTACTGATTAAATTATATTTTTTAGTTCTAAAATGATCAATGGACATTGTGAAACTAGAAAAAAATAAAATGACCAGTCAACAATCAAATGGATCATATCATAGTCGACCAATCAGATTAAACGTAATGCACGGCGCTGAATTAACATTGAATGCTGGTCATTTTACAACCTTCTTTGGCTCCGGTTGGGGTTTCTACCTATTATGCATTTGGCATGGCACTGTTTTAGAGTTAATAAATTTAGCTATACATAGTGCCTGAACATTTGTTTATTTTTTTTAATTTTGAATTGAATTAATTGGTTCTATTTTATTTAAAAAAAAGAATTGTAAATGCTGCCCAACCTTTTATTTTATACTGATGCCATTGTGGAAAATAAGTGAAAGAGTAACTAAGCCCCTGTTTTCTCCTGACCTGCCACTAGGAGGGCAATTCAAAAAATGCCTTGATTATGGGCGGGGCTCCTGGAGCAGTTAAGACATGCCCAGTATCTACAATGAACAATCTATGCTATGTTAACTAGCGACTCAATACACAATATACTGTACATCTATTCACTCCCATCTCAATCCAATCGACTCACCACAGATTCTAGAGCCTGCAGGTGCTAGTTTGTATAAAAGGGGCGGGGCTACAGTGCTTGTTTATGATGCAAGATTGTCCCAAAACATCACATGATCTTGTTCTCAGCCATTAGCAAAATGTTTACATTTTACAACAAAATATGGAAAATTTTAATACTTTGACTAAAATGTTGAGAGTTGGACCAGGATCAATCAACAGCAAATACCAAAATATATTTGTATTCAGCAGAAACAAAGTTTTGGGGTTTAGTTACTCTAAGTTTCAATTGTGCAAGATTTGATCTCTCCTTTTTTAAGTTTATACATGGAATGTTTACTGTATGCAAGGAAAACGTGGCAAGTTTTATTACCAAAAATAAACTAAAAAAAAAATTCAGCTACTTTTCCAATTGCTATAACCGAGAAAAGTAAGAGAGATTTTATGGAGTACCGAAAATTGTCATTCACAAAGGTGAGAAACACCATAAAAAAGTGGATTTGAGGTTGTGTGGGACTCAGAGCGGAGCATTTTTGTACCCCCCGAAGCTTTCCTAATGCCCCCATTTAATACTGCCTGGTGCCGACTCTGGTGAGGAGGAGATGGAATTTGATGAGTTGAAGAACGAGGAGCCAATGGAGGTTTTGGAGGACAAGGGTGGTCACGGGAGCAGGTGTGGGTAAGAAATTACTTACTTGTACTTGATAACAATTTCAATCAAGTAACAGTACTTCAACTTGAGTAGGATACATCAGTACTCTTTATACCTCTGGTAATGCACATAATGTGATATTTAGTCCTGACAAGGTTTTTAACAGCGCTGGATGTAGAATTAAACTCCTCCTCAAAAGCACAATCAAAAGCTGAAAAGTTACAACTATACTGGTTTGAAGTGTCAAAACCACAGAGGAAAAAAAAAAATCACTTCCTGAAACTCTGAAGTTCACTGAACTCAATCGCGGAAAGAATCCTTATCCTCTTTTCCTCTGCCGTCACATTTTAAATCTTGTCCCTGTTTAAGTGCAGACACCCGTTTGGTTAAGCAGACTATTTGATGTGTTCCCTCATGATTTTAGTCAGATACATTAGTTAATTTACAGCCATGTAATTTCCTAAGCGCACCAGTCTGTTTTATATAGTTGCAGGGCAAATTTACCATCTTCACCTTGCATATGCCTGCAGTTATTAATTTTAGTGCCAGTGGGCTTTGAATTTTGTACTTTTGAACTGGTACATTCTAATTGCTACGCTTTATGCTACAAGTAATTCTTTAGGCTGTCATTACAATAAATAATTTGAATAATTACTAACTGATTGTAACTGTTGTTCATGATCAAATCAATGCTTATCTTGGAGACACTGCTAAAGGGATGATTACTGTAAGAATCAGAATAACAGAACCAAAATTTTTATATACAGCGTTTTACATTTGTGTGTCTTTAAGTATATAAACTATCCAAATGCATACGTATGTATTTATTATTTTTAAAAAAAAATAAGAATACAACACCGTGGTAATAATTCTTGCGATTTTTAATCATGATACACTGCACTAAATTGACCTGCTTTATGTTTTTATGCTGTGTAATCTGAATGAATTACCACAGTGATTAAAGTTCTGTCACTCCGCTTTTATAATAAACTGTAATGAATCTAGACTCAATGTTTAAAATCATACAGTGGTGGACCGACAGGGCCAGCAAGGCCTTCTTTGCTGGCCTAAACATAATCAGAATATACTGTATATATATATATATATATATTTTTTTTTTAAATATATTTTTCCACAAATATTTTATATATAGAAGTCTTTGTCCCATAGTTTTCCTCTTTTGCTAGAGTTTTATCCAATTATGTTCAGCCATCATGTGTTGCCAGGGTCTAAAATGTGCCCTCCAGAATCAATAGTGTGGGCACCTGTAGCTTAAAGGTCCCATGTCATGCTATTTTTCACCCATCTCCATTTGTTCTAAGAACCCCAAAAACATAGTATTTGAGGTTTATTTTCCCAAATGCGCGTGTTTTCCAGAGTTTTAGCCTCTGAAAGGTCACTTTCTGAGCAACTCTACATAAACAGGCTGATTTGCGGCCTACTTATGCATATTCATGAGTGGGCGTGTCTATAGAAGGGACACTGACTTCCTCCTCCCCACATGGTGACGTATAGTTCAGAGGACGGCCCGCCCTCCTCCCACCCACTCCGTAGCCAATCTCATGCTGCTTTATGAACACGAGACAGAGCGTGGGGGCGGGGCGTTCACAAGTCCATACATTGACTGTAGAAAATACATACATAGCACTGCGCGAAGGATGCTGAAATTCTCACCTTCGTGGGTGTGTCTGTTTACATGTCCATCACGGCAGAGAGCTTCCTGGAGGTGCGGCTTCTCCAGCTCAGTGCCGCATCAAATTAAATCATCAAAGTGGGAACGTGTCATCAAATTGGAGCGAAGTGTTTGGGCTCACCCTGCAGTAATAAAGGAGCAAATCACCCTCTAACTAACGATTGAGGGAATCAATGAAAAAACACTGTGGACATGTGTATGAAGCCCATATAGCACTTTTATCATGTTTAAAGCACAGACAGGTTGATTTAGCTTAACATGGGCCTTTTAAATGAATGGAAATGAAAATCTGGCATTAACCAATCAGCTTTCGAGTTGGCTATTGTAGCCTGACCTGTTGTAGCACCAGGATAGCACTGGAGCCAGCTAGTGGGCACAGTACATTTTGATTGGATACCGTCAGCCTGTGGAATCAGCTTTGGCTTTTTCCGTATTGTGACGTCTTAGGGGGACTCTACTTCTGCTTCCTGTTTCTGGCATGCAATAACTTTGTGCCTGGTATCAGTGGATAGGTCTGGTCCTTCCAAGCCCAGAGATCCTTTGATGTCTGCTCTTCCTATCATTGTGAAGCAGAACTTACCAAGCATTGTTCTCTTGTGGCGACAGAGTCTGAACTGAGCCCCGGGGGAAGAACGCAAACTTTTTGGAAACAGTATAATGGCTACCAAAAATTGACTTTCTCCGACCCAGCTGTGGCAGCTCTCTGTCCCCTCGCCACAGGCAAAGAGCAGAGCCCCAGACATGTGAGAGCATGTTTGCCCCCTCAGAGCCTCCCACACACCCGGGACAGCACCCCTCACTGGCAGTGCGAGGACAGAGAACAGACACAGTTCCGGCCCGATCAGCTGTTTTCACGCGTCATACGAGGAAGCAGGTGACAGCTCTGAGGTAGGCTGCATTACACACAATCAATCGCTAGTAGTGTAAGGGTCGACTGGTGTAGGACTTCACTGAAGGCCCAGGTGTGAAATTCACATTTTCATACCATTTGTACTCTCAGGTAGTGTACTGTATTCAACGATACATTAATCAGTGCCTATTTGAATTTGTGTTATATTACCAATGTAAGAAAAAGGTACGATTGTCCCTTGTTTTCCTTAGTGGCAATGACTTAATTTCTTCTTTAACGCTAAACTTTATTTTATTGATTTAGTGTTAAATACAACAGTCTTCTCTTTGCAGCTTACACATAAAAATTAAAAGGTATCTGTAGTGTAATGTACAGTATAAAACCTACATAAGGTATTACCAATAAACCCATGAACACATTTATTTTAGTTCTTGAAGTGCTGTTCTCCACATCTTTTTATTTATTACTAATACAAAATAAAATAAAAAAAGTGTGTTGCTCATAGTAGCAGCTTCAACTGGTATTCAGCTGCACTCTTTACATACAAGATGCAACATCCGGTATACAGTGGGTATTTTATATTTTATAATATTAGAAAAAAAAGTCCAAATTTTGAAAATAGCCCATTGTGCACTGCATGAATTTGTTAGCATTACAAAAAATACTAGAAAATTGGGATTATTTGCAAACAATGCTATTACTGGGTTTAATGCTAAAACATTTTGTTTTTTTTGTTTTTTACAAAGTAAAAATTGGGTTTTCCAAGTCTTTGCATGTAAAAAGAAAATCACTGTATGTACAAAAAGATAAAGATTAAAAAATAGGTACTATTTCTAAGAAAATTGTCATGACGCGTATGACAGTGCATTTGTCAGACCTTTTGAAACATACGATTTAAGGATCTTCATCCCTACAAGTGAACAACCAGGGGCCGTAAGAAAAAGAAAATCTGCTTTCAACGATGCATTGATTTAAAGCAGGGCCTTTTCCCTGGAGACAGGCCTTCATCATACCTGTGTCTGCAAAGGAAGAACCTGAGTAATGAGGAAGGATGAAGATGTGTGCCCTTACTTGATCCTACCTTATGACTGCTTCTTCTTCTTAGGCATAAATAACTTATCATTCACAAAGTATGTCTCGTTAAACATAGCAGCATTTGAATATAATTGCCTAAAGATCAGGGTACATCCTTTTCCTTAGAGATGGGAGAACGCTGTAGAGCACTCCACTCTGTTTACATCAGTTGCTTTATGATTTTGGATATTGTCAAACTGCGGTTTGTTGTGTTCCAGGCCTAAAAGGGCTCAGATGATACAATCTTCTCAGGTTTTGTGGATGTAAACACTTCACTGGTTGACTTGAGGCAACCCCCGTGGGATATCAGGCCTCCGTAGCTTCTGGGTTCTGTTCATTTCAACACTTGATAGCAGTCAGATGGACAAGTGCTCTGATTTCTGCATCAGTCGTACTGCTGCAGATGTGCAATTGTGATTGGATGAAATATTTTTTTAGCCTCTTAGGCCAAAACACCCTTTATTTCTTGCAATAGACAGGAGGCCTTGTGACTTAGATGTTTATTACTGGCTAAAGAAGACACTTTTATTTTGAATTCACATTGCTGTTTAGTAACACAAGATAAGCAGCAAGCGTTTTCCATACATTCCTTTTTTTTTTTTTTTCATGTTATATCTTTCAGTAAAGTAACTGTTCACCACATGTTTACTGCCCATTTTAAAGTAACTTTGATTGAATAGGGTTTATACAATCTTTGTTTGCATCTTTTTTGTCCCATGTACCCCATTTGCAATTTTGTCAATCATGTTCATTGGTCAAACTTATTACAGGTTTGCAGCTGCTACAGATGACAAACTTTCTTCATTCCTTTTTCAGAGCACATAAGATCTTAATTTCTGTCAGGACAAAAAGACAATTTCTACCAATATATAAATGGAGCCCATTACTAGGGGCCCTCATACTTCAAATGACTACTCCTCCGTTAATGCTTGTTGAATCGGGCTGTAGTTTGACATGAACATTCTATGAGTGAATGTCAAATGCCTTTCAGAGACCTTTTTGAAAGGGGGGAACGGGGGCCAACCCCTTTTTCCGGTACTTTCTAAATTTATCGGAACATAGTCGTGTGATATATCGTTTCAAAGGCAATTCAACGTAGATTACGATTTTACGTCTCGCAATTTTATTTGTTTTACTTGGTGGAACCGAGTACCACCTTCACTGAATTCTCAGGAAGGTGGTACATAATATTTGGCACAGATACGTTCATCAGAACTTGTTTTTAATTATGTTCCTACATTTAAAAACTTTTGTGGCAATAAATATTTTAACAATTCTGATTGATTCTGTTTGGCGTCTTTTATGTTGTAGACCCTCAAGCTTTTGGGTACACATTAGGGAAGGGGCTGTAACAGGTGAAGCTAAACATTCAAGGACACCCCAAAATGCTGTCCTCATTAGAAAAACTGTTCAGCAAACAGGCATTAAAACACAGAACCAAACAATCTTGTGAAAGACTAGTGTTCTCACTTTACACATCCTTTGCAAAAAGGAATTTGTACAGGTGCGAGATCATTTATCCATATATGCATTAATTCAAAGTCTTGACCTTTATTCAAACCAGCACATTACTATTTGTTGAAAGCACCCATCGTAAACATGACCTTATGCTGGTACATATTTGACAAGAAGGGCAAAATTTTGTTAAAAGTCAGGAGTTAGGGATTTGATAATATTGCTCAGGGGAGGATGGAAACAATAGTTTGTCCAAAGTAGCCATAAGTACTTTACTGTTTTTGAGCTCAGCTTGTGTTTGTGTGTGAGGGCAGATTGCCCTTTCAGGTGCCATAAAGGCTGAATGGACCAGTGGCTTTTTGCAATGACATGGTAGCTATTTCATGGCACTCCTCTGTGGTCACTGACTCTGCTTCATCATTGTTAAAACCCATTGTGCAGCTTTTTATGGGCAAAGCTGCCACCTGTCCTCCATACAGCAGGGGAGTGACTTTTTACAGGGTACAACTCCAAATGACAAGTCTCTTACACATTGCACAAAACACACATTCTTTCTCAAATGTAGATGATTTGCATCATACTGTAATAAAGTTGTAATACGTCACTGTAATAAAGTTGATATTTTTTTTAAGTATATTTCTACGTTTTCAAAGTATTAAAGTAATTTTACTTTTCTACACCCAACAGTTACTGAGTAAATTGTTCTTTTTTGTGATTATTTTGTAATTTCCACACATTGAACATAATCCATATGTTCTTAGTTGGTTCTGATGAACGTCCAGCCACTTTCTTTGGTTCAGGTTGGGGTTTCTACCAATAGAGGGTTTTCACCTACGTCATGATCTGGGCAGTAACCTGGATGAGCGACCATAATTGAGGCACTTGGAGGTAGTGTTGTAGTAGTTGAGACCGGTCTTGGTCTCGTCGTGAGACCAAATTTTAAAGGTCTCGGTCTCGTCTTGGACTCTGAAGCATTTTGACTACGGTGTCAGTTTGGACCGCGGAGCGCAAGGGAGATATGAACTAATCACCAGTAAAAAGCCCAGTAAAACTCCAGAAAACAATCACTAGGAATAAATATTAGCTCCCTGGTAAATATAGTAGCTCTAACAACTGGTAAAATGATAAACTGGTGATATTACAGCCTGTGCAGCAGTATGGGGACGCATTTACCGGCCGGTGAAGCCTGTTTTGTTTACCGTGGTCCATGTGTGTCTGCATGTTTATGCCTCCGTCCATCCACTCTTTTCATTACATTCATGTCTTTTAAGGCTTTTATTAAATAGTGTCGCTGTAGTTCAGGCTGCCGCAATCTTGGTTTATGTCGTCACCAGCGCGTCATCGCCGCAAGTTGCACTAGCGCAGATTGACCCAAATAACTGTAAAGAGGTCTTATATTAGTCTATTTTGTTTTTAAAGTGGTGTTTTTTTGTGGCTTTAGACTCCAGTTACATTTATGTATATAATATGTTCCCTACAATATAAACAGGTTCACAATATAACTATTTTTATGGTTTCTGTTTCCACTGTATCCAGAATAATAATAATCTTTCTCAACATGAACTGTTGATTGATTTGTCACATGACTGCTCCAGGGTTTGAGTTTGTTTTATTTAGTTTCATCTACCTGGGCTCTAGCTCTTTATTTTTTAGACTGATGACAACTTGTTTGTAGTTTCATTTCAGCATGTTTCACTTTTACAGTTACATTTGGAGACCTTTGTAATTGAATATCCTAGTTACATTACAGCAATCAAATTAAACTGTATCAACTAAGTGAATTAATAAAAATGGCCTGTGTAAAGGCTTTTTCAAACTGTGACCTGTTGACCTGCACAACTCAAAGAATCAGAATCAAGAATTGTTATTTCTGTACATTCAGCTGACATAAAAAATCTTGTTTTCAAATAATTAGAATAATTGTGAACTTATCAGTAGCAGTAGTAGTTTTAAAATTTTTGTTCATTTTTTGCAGGCACTTTTTTTGTCCGTCAAATGTATTTAAAATAAACTAAAATAAAGAGAGAATGTTATTTAACTGTCGAACCTTGTCATAATTTTATTTATTTATATATTTTTTTAAATTTAAAAAAAAAAATGTTTATGGTCTTGGTCTCGGTCTCGGCTTGTCTCGGTCTTGGTCTTGACTTGGTCTCGGAAGTCTTGGTCTTGTCTTGGTCTCGGTGCATTCTGGTCTCGGGCAAGTCTTGGTCTCGGATAGTGTGGTCTTGAACACAACACTACTCAGAGGTAAACACTGCAATGGATACATGTCCGAAACCACAGAAAAGCTCCTCAAAATGCAATGTAGATGCAAAAGCATACAGGAAAGGGCTTGGTCCGCAGGAAAAAGCACAATATTTTGGCAGTCTGTAAAACTCCAAATGTTTATCCTGGTATGACCGATTGGTACGGCCAAAAATACGGCAATAATTCACCAGTTTCTTTCATTCGACGTTTGGGATCTGCTTTGTTTTCCTGCTGAGTACCTCCAATATGGCGACTTATGATTTGATGGCACGGTTATGACGCGCCATGAAAACCCTCTATTATGTTGTTACCAACATGGCACTTTTGGCATGGCAATGTTTTAGAGTTCATTAATTTAGCTATACATGGGGCCTGACATTATTATTTTTTTTTGTTGAATTCATTGGTGCTATTTTATTTAAAACAACGTTTATTGTTGTAGATGCCTTCGCGGAATATAAATTAAGTTCCAAATGTGCATGATTTGGTCTCTTCCTATTTAAGTTTATACATGAAATGTTTACTGTATGCAAGGGAACCGTGGCAAGATTTATTACCAACAATAAACATGGGGGTTAAAAGTATTTAATAACTTTACTTCTACTTGAGTAGGATATATCAGTATTCTTTACACCTCTGAGTATTTGTTAATCATAGGGTGTAATCATAGATGTTTTTTTTTTTTCTAGCTTAACCTTTAACTTAAAGTTAATATCATTCAGGATTATCCACTCTGTAAAACATCCTGTCTGCATATTAAGTGCTGAGTCAAATCAGACATTTACAAATCAGGGTAAAGCATTTCTATTAATGACTAACTGACATTACATCATGTCTGTGCCGAATATCAACTCACTCATTAAAAATTGACTTGTGTGATGTTAGAAATAAGTAACATAGGTGCTTTTTTGGATGATTTTTTGATAAAAAGAACACAACTTAACAATTGACCTGGTTACACCCAAAATGTTGTCAATTATCAAGCCAACAGTATATAGGAAGAGTGCCAAAACTTAGTCCTGGTCCTAGAGGGCGTTAAATGATTTTAAATATCTCCCTATTCCAAACTTTTTGTTTATTTGGATCCCTCAGATAGTAACTGAGCAGTTTTAATAGTCCTTATCAGTGCAAAACGCTCACAAGTTACAGGTGGATTCATTTGACTAGTTCTCTTTTTATTACAGTTAATTATGGGGTTTTTTAGGTCTTAATGCCAAAATAGTTTGCTCCTTTCCTTTTTCATTTAGCTTTGTACAAGATGATTTCTGCATTTCATATTCCTATTAACTTAAGAATCTAGAACTTGTTGGTAATGTAATGTCATCAAATGTCAGGCCTTCAGTTATAGTGCAGCTTCTTTAATTAAACGTGCAGGTAGTAGTTTACATTCTGATAACTATTGATATTATTCATTTATTTACATTCACAGCCTTGTGATGGCAGGTGCCTTCCCCTCATCTCAGCGTGCCTTTCCTCTCTCAGCTGAATACCTGAGCTAAATCATCTATATCAGGAACAGAGGGAGGGGGAAGTGTAAAGAAAAAGGCTGAGGATATGAGAGAAGGGGAGGCACACACCTGGCAGCCGACCTGCAGACAGATGTTTTGCTTCTCTCTACTTGACAATATGAGTAAATTGTCTTAATTTTGACTAGAGATTACTGTTTGTCCTCTTTTTGAGCTTTATTTAGGATATGTTTAGAGCTTTGTCTTTATGTTGGCAAAGGGACATGCATTTGCCCAGCATCGTCCCTTTATTTGTTTAGTTTTAACAGAATCCAGAGTCCTCTTCTCTAGTTTGCTTGATTTGGTTATATTTCTGTTGCTACTTTTCATGTTTTTTTTGATCATAGAAATCCTTTTTTTTTTTTTTATTTTTGTCCCATGTTCTTTTTATGTTGTGGCTTCTTAAGCCTAGAAAAGTCAATATTAATGTTGTGTCAGATGAGTAAAATTAGAATGAACAAGTAGTGATTTTTTTTAACTTCTTTTTTCTTTTTTATTCTCTAAAGTTGCTTTCCTTTTTAACTTACACAGTTATTTAAACGTGTTCACCCCTACTCTCTTGCTTTAGTGTTTAATTTAAACGATGCATTTATTCAGGGGTCCCCAATCCTGGTCCTCAAGGGCCACTATCCAGCATGTTTTAGATGTTTCCCTCTTCCAACACACATCAAGCTCTGCAAAAGCCTGATAACGATCCTGGTCATTTCAATCAGGTGTGTTGGAAGAGGGAAACATCTAAAACATGCTGGATAGTGGCCCTTGAGGACCAGGATTGGGGACCCCTGATTTACATTAACAGATTTTTCTTTGTGTGCACTTGTGTACCACAAAATGTTACGTTATAGAAATATAAAACAGTTGGAGTTACTTTTTTTTTTATTCACAGTTACTAAATAAAACTCCTAAAACCCTGTGTCATCAATCTCATATCGTTAGAGGAACCATTAAAATCTTTAATCTCTAGTTTGAGAAAAAGTTTACTTTCACTGTGAAGCTGCACATAACAAACCTCAGTGGGCCTGTTAGCTTGTTTCTATGACTAGGTCAGTGATATGGCTCTAAATTAGGTTGTTAAAATAATAGTTATTATACCATAAAGTTGTCCCTTTGGAGGTTCTCCATCACAACATCTCAGGTAAGGAAGGTTTTCCTCTATTTCGTCTGATCTCAGAGAGGATTACATTTACTTCTTTAACCATTTTTTAATCATTCTGACAAACTTATTTTCACTCAATTAGTTACACAGAGAACATTTATAGGAAACAAGTATTTGAGACCATATTTAACAAAGATGATGTCCATATAGTGAGCGGCTAACAAACCATTACATGGAAATTCCAGTCGGAGCTCAGAGCGAATCCTTATAACTAGCTTTCCTTAACTTGTCGAATATTGTAATTGCCTTTGTTTTCTGAATTGTTTTAATTTAGAGTATAATGAATGAGCCAATTACATTTTCAGTATGAAATTATGAGTCTGTAATTTAAAATATCTGGTAGAGTGTACTGTTTGCTCTACAAGGGTTGGCTCAGTACTAACTCTAAGCCTGGAATGCTGACAGTGCATCAGCAGCAGAGCACTATGGACCTCTGAGAGCCATCAAGCAGAAAATGATAATTAATTAATCATGGAGTGTGCAGCAAACTGGGCTATATTAGCCCTTTGGTAATTTCTTCCCTTCGGCCTCCACACCAGCCATAGAGATCATGTCTCTCTAACAGAGCTTGTTTACGCAGCAGCTATTCAGCCCCTGCACTGACAGGGTGGTCTGGAAACGTTTATAACCTCCAATATATTAGTCTTTTTTTTCTCCACATCTAAACATTGCTTCAATGTAATAGCTGTTTGCTAACATGTGGCTTTTTTAAACTTAAACCAGAAGTTTTTCATCTTACTTGTCTTATTAATTATAGTCTTATAAGCCATTTTACTTTATTTTGACTTTTTTTCAACTCTAAATCAAGACTTGTATTTATACGTTATGTATACGTTTATGTGGTTTTGAGGCTCTCTTTATAGAGACTGCAAGTCGTTATTTGCATGATTACGAGTTCATTTACGGGATCTGGTGAGGTCTCGCGACTCCCGCTGTCCGGTGGAGCCACAACATTGCCCATCACAGACGTTCCGCAGGGAGGGCATTCTAGAACCATAACGCATCCAGTGGTAATCCGGCGTCAGACACTGGCTAATGGCATTATGTGTAAGATTAGCACATTATAGCTTTCATCTCTTTTGTTTGGAAAGCTGAACAAACCCTTCACTCATAAATATGTTCATGTAGCTGGACACAAAGTTTGTGACTGAGTTCGAGGAATACATGCAGCAACAGTGAAACTACATGTTAACGATGGAAAGTACTTTTATTCCTGTCAGCTAGGGGTGTAATTGCCTTCTTTTTAGTGATCTGAATTTGACACCCCATTTTCAGAAATGACAGTATAGTAATTGCTTTAAAAAGTCATGGCTGAGCTTTTGAGTGATATCGAAATACCCCCACTCTCTCCACCCACCTCACTCCACTCAGCATCCTGTCTATCTGCAATGAAGTGCTATTACCAACGCCTCTCGTTCAGTCAACCATAAGGCCTATTTGGGATTGTTCCACTACTGTCAGACCCACTGTGGCTTTCCTGCAGCGTGGTTCCAGATGAGCAAAGGCTTTTTCTTTAATTGGGTAATCAAACAGACTCCTATTGAGTGTGACTATAGACGCACATCAATTTCCATATAATATATCACGTTCAATTTGGTGCAAAAAAGTCTTATTTGTAAAAGTAGTAATTTAATTTGTCTGACACAGGCCTCAAAAGACTTGAAGTAAATCCAAATGTTTTCAACACACATTTAATTCAGAACGCATAGAAACAATTGAATTATAGCCCATATTAATATTTAACAATAGCTGCTAACCTTTCTGTTTTAAAAATCATTTATAAATTTGGAACGCCATGCAGACGGGCCGGGCTCACACAAGACAGGCCTATTACATGGACACGTAACTTCACTCCCAGCTGGTCTGGCTCACTGATTTGGTGCACCACACACCCATACCCAACCCTTGGAGGGCTGAATGGTAGGGCAGGGGGTGCTATTAAGTAGTGGCTCGGGGGTGGCACTCCCACCTCAAGTTGCCCTACCAGTCCCTCCAAATTTAATTACACCTCAATATACCACCCCCCGGAGGGTACGACCACCAACTCCACCCTCAGTAGCCTGCTATCTGCGGGCCGGTGGATGGGTCCGGGCGCCCTTGGCTGGGGGCTGCTGTTCTGCACCGGATGTGTGTCATTAAAGTGCCTCTTTCTTGCGGTGGTGGCCACGGTCGCTCGTGCGCCGGTAGGAGTCATTGCCTCGTGGCTTGCGTTGTCCAGAAGGCAGTGAGGCCTGGAAATTGGAAATTGACTAAAAAAGGGGGGTGGGCTGCTCGGACACCTAATCGAATTGTGATCGACGTCAAATTACCTTTGAAACGATATACAGTATCACACTACTATGTTCCCATGAATTTGGAAATGACCAGAAATGGGGGGTGGGCCCCCGGGCCCCATTTAAAAAAAGGGCTTCCAGCATCTCGTGATATTCATTCATAAGAGTTCATTCATACCAAACTGCATTCCGATCTAACAAGAACTATTGGAGGAGTAGTGGTATGTGCTAATGATTCGGTACCGCCAACCGTCGTAATATTTGACACGCAAATAAATAAGAAATGAACTTTCTTTTTTCCTTTGTTTTGGGGCCCCTTAGGGACCCCTGGGTTCCAAATAAAAAAATCAGGCTCCAAGCGTTGATGCGTACACATCCATAGTATATATTTACCAAATTTCAATTAGGTTAAATTTTAAAATGTATTTTAAAATTTTTTTTAAAATGTACTTGAATTTAAAATTTCAGGTAGATCCATTCACGAATAACAGAGGAGTAGCTGTTTTAACTAGAGTACACAACAACAACAGTCCGGTAGCCCAGCCTAATAAGCAGATGTGAAAGTAATGGATTCCAAATACTCACATTACTGTAATTCAGTTGCTTTTATGGGTACTTATACTTTTTTGAGTACATTTCTAAACCAGTCATTTTAATGGTTTTGAACTACGTAATTAAGTATGTTTTAAAAAAGTAAAGTAAATTTGTTACATTTCTACACCCAACAATACTGAGTAAATTTTTTGGTTTTGTTCTGAAATGATGAACGGACATTATGAATTTACAAAAAACTATCAAAAGTGCTGTTTGACATCAAGGTGAAGCAGTGAAATATTATTGATATAGCGTACACTAAAACTAACTTTGATTTTATTTGGTTTGTCTTTTTAAACCTCCTTTCACAAATTCAGTTCTTCTCAAAGTGTGGTGCACTCCCCACTGGTGGGATAAGGAGACATGACATATGGAATGCTACACACACATGGAAGGAATGCACCTGAAGTGGCAAAGAAGTTAACAATAGAAATGGAAAAGGTTGCTGCCAGGCTTCAAAATTCTTGTCTTACTTTAAATATTGACAAGACTGTTGCCACGTATTTTACAAACAAGCGTAATTTTTAACATTTCCCAGACATGGGATTAAATCAAACAAGTTAACAAATTCACTAATTTAGGTGTCACAATCGATTCAACTTTGACTTTTAAAACTCATATAAAACAACCTTGTAAATCCCTTAAATTTAACCTCTCAAATAACAGGGTCTCTAACAACTCAGGCCTCACACATGTATTAAAACTCTATGGTAATCAGGGCTTTAAATTAACACCCGCCAACCCGTAAAAATTAATTTTGGCGGGTGACATTGTAGCATTACTAGCCATTTTGGCCCCATTTTGGCTGGTGAAGAACGAAACACCACTGTTGTGTCTGTTTGAATCGGCAGGCTGCAGAAAGTCATAGTTGCCAGATTGGGCTGTTTTCCGTCAATAAAGTTGAGGGTTTTTTTTGTGTTTAGACTTTAAAACGTAACGTGTATCTGGCAACACTGCTTGTTTTACTAATCCTACATTTCCCATGAACACTATGTCGTGACGAGTCATTCAATAAGTGGCTACGTGCTAACATCAGCGTGATTGTGGTTTGGTATTGGAGAAGACAAAGAGCGGCGCAAAACAAAATTAGCTGGGAAAAACAAACAAACGTGCAGATATTCATCGGGTGTTGAAAAACCTGAATTATAAAAAAGGAAGGCTGCTGCCGACACAGGGTAATTGTAGATGAAAGAGAATCTGAAAAGAAGAAGAAAGTGAGGAGTTTTAATGCTAAACGGATGTCGGGTCGTGAGTGGCTGGTATTCGACCATTTGTTCACCTTTAAAATGTGCACTATATAGTTTGTGGGAAGTAGGATTACATGCATGCTAGTAAAACATTTTTTCTCAACAGTACATGTAATTCTTAGTACTGATTACTTCTATTTTTTCTAACTTCAAACCATATTGCAGGGATCCAATTTTCATTGAGTTAGATTTGTTTATTAAGTTTTTATAATATACTTTATAAAAGGTTTACTTCTCCGACACACCCAAAGTTCCATATTGCACCTTTTAGGCATTGTTACAACAATATTTCTGAAATCAACTATAATAAAAACTATTTAAAGAAACATGAACGCTTAAATTTATTCCGTGGCACTCATAATGTAGTTTATTTTTACTGGTGGAAAATTTGGTTGACTGGTAACTTTAAGAATCTACTAGCCGTGCTGGCTGGTGATCTAAAAAGTTAATTTAAAGCCCTGATGGTAATGTCACTTTTTCTGTAATATATGACTATCTGGTCACAGGCGTGCAAAACAGCCATGAAACCTGTTGAGTCGTTATATAAACAAGCGGTCAAAAACTGGTGTGTTCTGACCAAATATATTTTCCTAAATGTTGATAATTTGTTAACTCATGTTAATCTTTGCCTACTTTTTAAATTTTTAAATGGTGCTGCTCCTCCTCTGAGAGGTTTTGTCACATTGACCTTGGAAAAAACAGCTTGTGTCACACGCTCTTCCTCCAAAGGACAGTGCCGTGTTCCCAATTGTAGGACCGCACTCACCAAATCGGCCTTCTCCTCTGTGGCCATAGGTCATCGGAATAGTTTGCCAACAGAAATCCTGGCTGCAGAGTGAATCTTGATTGTTGACTACTATTTTTATCTATACAAAGTGGTCAATTAGTTCACATTTCGTTAATTCTGTAAATGTATGAGTTTTCTTTCTTATACACCAACCTGCCCAGGGACTACAGGTGTAAATTAGCATATTGTGCTGTAGCCTGGCACCAAGCATCTTTCCTGACTTTGTCTTGGTATATGTGTTGTTGTGCACTGTTCCTCAAACAAAAGCACACCAAACCAATAATAATTTTTAATATTGTTTTATTTTAATGTGAAGAATTTCAACATGCGAAAAGTATATTAAAAACGATAAATATAGATGTTCAAAGCATACATGGTAAATATTATTACTCGGACTCGAAACTCAAAAGGTAGGACTTGGGACTTGAGGGTAAGGACTTGTGACGTACTTGCAAAACAATGACTTGGTCCCACCTCTGCCCTTTACACATCTGAAAATAAGTTAAGTTAGGTCATCAATATATGATAGTTTTAATTGACTTTTCTTAATAGAAACATTTGTCTCAAATAAGAGACTGAGTAGAACCCAACATGTTTAATGTTTTTTCGAACAAGCGTCACTTTGAGTAACAGTCTCTGTTTTTACAGAGAGGCTGAAAATGGCAAATGTAATTAGATGGAGACAATTCCTCCAGGTGTTTAATAGCTGCTCGCAAGGTCAGCACCGCCATGTTTAGGATGCTATTCAGGCGTGAAAAGGAGGAGCTTGGTCCGGTTGACTGGTGTATGAGCACTGCTGTCCCCTCAAGTGACTCTCACCAGCTCTGCCTGCCTCCCTCTTAATTTTTGTAAAGTGTGACAGTAAATCACTCGAGAGCATTATCTGTCCAAATGCGTTACAAGACGATGGACAGTGTTATTCTGTATTCCTTCTTTCCTTAATTCTCTGTTTTTTTTTTTTTTTGCTAAATTCAATAGGATCACAGATACATTAAAATACACACAACCAACCCAATTGATTACACTTAAAGCCCAACAGCTCAGTGCAGCCAGGGAGCATGAAGAAGAACCGCGGTGTCAAAATGTAAATGAAAAAGCCTGATTAAAGGCCTGAAAAAGAAGCAGGCCAACAGGGTAGGGCAGGGGGAAATGTAAAGTGAATCCCGGAGCAGTTTGTTTGCTTCTGCTTTGTATAGATGCCCTGGAGAGAGGCATTCCATCTGTCCTGTTCTCACCTTGGCCGCTGTCTGCCAGCTTGGGCTGCTTGTCACATTTGAGTAGTTGCCATGGGACTAGTCCATGGGGGCTCTGTCAGAGACCACACAGAGCAAAGCCCCATCATAAATCACAAAGATGAGCAACACATATTACAGGACCTTCCTCCAATGATTGTCAAAACCTAAATTTGTCCGACATAAATTTGTATGCAGGAAATGGCTGTGCAATTGTAATCACCTCACAATAAAGCAGCGTGATTGGTATTTGGTGTCACTGAGATAGCTTCAGGTCAAACGTCAGCTTTAAAATACAGCATGTGATACATTATAAAAATAGAGCCTAAATGCATGAAATATATGAAAAAGCTAAACATTCTTTAATCATACCATTGAGATTTCCATAGCTACATTTTTATATCTGAATCAACAAAACCTAAACTTAACATATTGTTCAAAAAGAAGACAAAATTAATCTTGCTGGAACTATTACATGGAAGTCAAGTGAAACTTCAAAGGAACCATCATAGGCGATCAGCAGAATTCCTCTGACAGAGACTGGCAGTTGACAATCGAAACATGTCGGGAGACAAAAATCTCCTAAAAAACATTGTCTGAATAAACAAAACTTAACATACCGTACATTAGACTCTCAACAATACTGTTGTCTTTCCTGATCAAGTTTTCTGTTTAGGTTTCCATGGCAATCACACTGACTTACTTAAAATGCAAGGTTAATTATTGAGACCTAGAATATTGAAAAAAAGAAAATCTATTTTCTTATAGAAACACACGCAGGTCCAGATAGCTTAATCTTTGCACGATAAATGAATTGAATTGAACAAAAAACCCAAGGCTCTCTCTTTCTTTTATACAACTCTATAAATGTAGCTGCCCTTTCCAGTATTCATTCCCCCAATTGACTGAAACATGACCCATTTCATAAATTGTATACAACACTTGTCACGCTCTTAACATGCTGATAGGTCATGGACCAATTCAACTCTGTAAAAGGTTCATTCTGCTTGCCAATTTACCAACAACTTCTTTTGTACCAATAAAATAACTTCCATCAAGGATGAAATCACATATGGCAATACGTCTTTAAATTACATGCAAGATGAGGGTTTATCCCCAACATTCAATCTAGTGGAAAACTATCTGTAATTTTGTGTCCATGTGGGAACACCTGCATAGAGAAATTGTTCTGTAAAAGGAGAGGTGTTGGGACTCCTTACTCAATCCTTGGCTCTTCCAATCTTTTCATGAAGTGTATTTTTTAATTAAGTCAAGGTTATGTTCTATCGACAAATATATATCATTTGCAACGTGATCAAAAATGACAGGGTTATAATGGCTGTTGCTCATAATTAAACAACTGATCTAAACCTTAAGCCCTAAAGTGCTGCTCTCTTGATTTGACAAAAACTGTTTTAGACAAGTCTGTCAGTGGCAGAAAGCACAAAGGATACCAGACCAACAGTCAAGACAATAGATGAAACAACTATCTGAGACAGTAGGAATACGAACACTAAACAATGCAATAGCAAAAACGAGCCCAAAACCTGTTGGAAAACAATTCCCTACTTTAAGTTATAGATAACCTGCTATACAGGGGTCGTTAAGTAACTAGAGATCCACCAGTTGTACTCAAAGTCATGGCTAGTGAGGTAAAAGGTCTTTACTAACACTTCATTGGTTGACCAGAATCCTAACCTTCTCGTAAATTACTTCAAATACACATACACGCACGCACGCGCACACACCTGCTCATAGTCATATTTTCTGTCTACGTATGAGTCATTTATAATTTTTTTTTCTTCGTATTTTACGAGTGCTTTAGCTGTCAGTTAGCTCTCTGTCGAAGGTGTGAATACAATTGGAAATGCTCCAAGACTGGCCAAACTAATCACTCCAGAATCCGTCTCCATGATCAGCTCTAGACTTCTTTGCATGTTCACACTGGTCCAAATGCAGAAGACTTTTAGGTCAAACAAATCCTAGAAGGGTTGAAACGCTCCAGGATTCACCAGTGCAAATGCACCGTTACACTCAAGCAACAGTAAAAAAAAAAAAAAAAAAAAAACACCAACACAAATGAACGCACACAAATATAAAATTAAATTTCTAATGAATCAAACCAAAATAAACGTTAATAGCAGAAAAAAATGCAAACTAAAATTGACCAAATACAGAATCCACTCTTTAACAAAAGACATAAAACCCTAACAGAGGTAATTCCCATGACGGCGTCCATATTTTTGTACATGAAAAACATGCATAGAATGGGAATGAAGGAGTAAATTAAAAAAAAGTATACATACAACTAAGGTCTTTGGTCAATGATTGTTCTGGCTATTCTTTAAAATGCATGGATATTCAAGAGTAATATTCACAAAACTGTATTAAGTTAACAAAACCATATTTATGAGGAATGGTTTTTGGCATCCAAATAGACAATGGTCAGACTATCCTGAGCAAAATTTTCTTGTGTTCAACATGTTTTTCTCTACCAAAAAAGTTAGGCTTAATAATCCTAAATGCCCACGACCACTGAAAACACAAACATGACAAACTTGTACACGCCCTATAAAGGAAAGAAGCGATCTTTTGGATCAGCTTGTACTATATTTTACTTTAAGCATTTAGAAGAGCCAATTGTATATATTATTGAAAAACGTGTTTTGTCTGTAATGCATGGCATCATACTATCAAGTCGCACTGTGACTGTCCTTGTGCACTGCTCCATAAGTAGAACATATGTTTAATAGAAATATGAGTGTTTTTGCTTGAGATAATGCTGCAATGGTTGCTGCTGTGGCCTAGAAACTAACAAGAAACCAAGGGCCATGAATGAATATAACCGTGTTCTACCAAGAGACTAATGGAACGCATGCTAGATCACCTGTGAACATGGAGATATAATTGCCATTTGAGAGAGCCGAGGAACTTGTAGAGATAATAAAGACGGGAGCTGGAGGTTTGCCTCTGTCTGATAATTGCTGAGCGAAAAGGCATTTGACTGGGCTATACATCAGGTGAAAAACAAAGGTTTATTCACAAAAGCCATAATGGAAAATTGTGAGCTTGCTTGATTTAACAGGAGGTCAATTATAATGGAGTCATGCTTAGATTGTCACAACAAAGTGTATCATCAGAGGGTACTGCTCGGCTAACCGCTAATCCATGGCTGTTCACTAAAGCATCTTTAGAATTGTGACCATTATTCAGCATGTTCCTATGAGCTAGGAATATTCTATGAGCTTCTTGGTGGCAGCACTGGCATGTGTTTTTTTTTTTTTTTTTTTGGAGTTCAGTCCCTCTCAGAGAGGGATTTGGAGTTACCTGGCATCTGATATATAAACTAATTGCTTAAACAGCCAGATTTAATCAAAAAGAAATCTAATTCTATATTAGTTGGCCTTGATATTATGAAAATTTAACAAACAGTACAAAAGGAAATTGGTATCTGTTTGTGCTATTTCAGGCTTTATTTATTGAAGTGGTCCACTTAATTCATGCATAAAAAATATTAAGTTTCTTCACTTCACCAAAAGCACAAGTGTAGTATAGCCTATATACTACTTGATTGGAACAGGCACTTAAGAGCAGGCAAACAAGCAAATATGCTATTGTTGGAAGGTACAATATTTAGAGTAGATAAGTAGCAATCAGGTTTTTGTATGATTGCTTATTTTTATATCATTTTTTTTAATCAACGATTGTATCAATGAAATTCACCACTTAACACTGATGCTATTTTGTTTGAGGCAGATTTAATCAAGCGGCAAGGCAATACTGTGTCTGAAAAATTAGTATTTGTATTCAGTTTAGTATTAATTTAAGAGTATCAGAACATTCAGCACGTACTTGATACAGATACAGATTTGACTCCTGATTGGATGTGGAGATGAAAAATAAGAGTTATTTAAAATAAGAGGAAGTGGCTACGACCTACTTGGTAGCAACTCAGACCTATCAGGTGCTGAAAAAAGCTGTACTAACAAAGAGCACAAAACAAGCACTGAGCATAGAGGTCAGGATCTACCACAGCAGATCAGGCCCAAGAAACAGGCTGTGCAAAGATGCCATTGAGAGGCTTCAACACATAGTGACAGGTTGGAAGATGCAGGCAGGAGGCTAGGATAGTGTAGAGAAACATATGTAACCTGTAGGGACTGGAAGCTCCCAAATCCTGTTGGAACACACAACCAAAGGTGGTTGAGTACAACAGGGCTTTGATCCTTTGGGACATCACCTTCCAGGCTGACAAACAGCTGAATATAGTGGAGCTGACTGCAACTTTAAAGAAAGAACACAAGGAGGTGAAGAAGTACCAAGGATTGAAATAAGAGCTGGTCCTTGTGGGAGTGGGTGAACTAAGGAAGAAGAAGTGCCAAACTGGAAGTTTGACCACAACATATTCCAGGAACAACATCTAGTCCAGTAATGTGTTGTGGTAGGAATAGTTAAGATACTACAGAACCCTTTAACTGGTAGAGGACCCAGATAATCACAACTGTCCATCCAACCATCATACAATTACCAATAGACATTATGTAAAAGATTAAAATTCAGGATCATCTTGATCCTAAGCATGTACAATCTATACTATATATCACAAATCTTATTTAGGTACACATCTTCCTTTTCATCATTTATTTATTAACACTCCTCTCATAAATCTTTATAATCAACTTAGAGCAAACACTGATAAGCAAACTTCTCATCTCCACCCTGCAGAAAATATTTCCACAAAGACTCAGAGCAGTGTATGAGTTAATAAAAGTTTATACCAGGATGTCATCCAGAGATACAAAGTGCTAAATTTGGCACATAACTTCCTTCTTTTTATATCCTGTGAAACAACTTCAAATTTAAAAAAGGGGCTGGGGTGGAGATTCGTGTTTTTTGTGTCATTCTATTTCTGGAAAATCTGGCCTGTCTGTTCACAACACATTGCTGATATGCATCAAGCCTTCCTCTAAATTTGTCTCACATAAAAACCTAAATGGGTCAGAACCCTGCTGGAGACACGGCGAGAACAGCTTGATCAGAAAACAGAAATATCTAAATCATTCAAAGATCCAAAAACCGATTTGTCCCACAAACAATAAAAACAAACAAACTCAAGTCCAAAAAAAAAAAAAAAGAAAAAAGCCCTTCAGAGACTATCAGAGTGTCCAAAAACAATCAAAAGTGTGTAACTGAGGCATGATGTCTGAGTAAAGAACAGTTGCAGATTAGACATTTCAAACTCAATTCTTAGTAATGCTTTCCCAACATTGTGCTTGTAACTGAATCGTGTTCAACAATGTGTGCATGTGGGTGAGTATTATTGGCTGGAAAAACATTAAGCAGATACAGCTAATGTCAATTGCAAAAATATCGTAATGTTAGCCAGACGTGTTTGCATTATCCAGGGATGCTAGTGGGAGGTATGAGCATGTGAACCTATTAGTCACTGTATTATGCTTGGATTTCCTCCAAAAAGCTGTATTTTTACACCCGTTCTTTACACTGCCGGCAGTGTCTCCGTAGACGGGATAGCACAGGATGTGTTGAAGTGCTCTGCCTTGACTCAAACACATCCTGACCTATTTTCAACCGTGTCAACAATATTGATCTCAGCGTTCACCCCAATGAGGAGAATTTGAGTCTGTTATGAGATGGCATTAGATTCTTGTCACACAGACACACAATTACTGTGACTTTCCTTCAACATTTAGGACCTTCTCACAGAAACAAAAAAAATCTATGACAAGCGTAGTGTCGAGGGAGGACTCAAACTGAGAATGGGACTACATCAGAATGACAAAAATATAGACAGCTGTGCCGTGTGTGTATGTGTGTTTTTCATCATGAATTTATGCGCTTTTAAAATATACCAGAGTATAATTTTAGCCATTTATAAACTTTTACTTTCAATTCCCAGAGCACAAAACTGTTTATCTGCAAACTTGAAAAACAGTGATCTTAGATCACGTACAGAGAGCAGGTCTTAATATTCAATTTCCTCTTTTTTATTGAAGAATCCAACCTATTGTGTGTGCTTGTTCATATTACATACTGTATTAAATGCGACTTCTATCAGTTTAAAGTATGAACTGAATGTGACCTGAAGTGACCCATATGAGCAAAAGAGGTCCTGAGGTAATACATGACCACGCAGGTGTGCACTGTTTATGGAAGTGTTTATTCTAGGACCTCACACTCTCCACACTGTCCTTTGCCCTGGCTGTTTTTTCCCCCGTCGCTCCTCCTGGGATGGATAATTATGACGTTTATCACATTTCAATGTTGTAAAGGTAGGACAAATGTGACCTGGCCATTCTATCAGTCGTCAAATTTGTCACATTATTTTGGGCAGGAGCTTCGTAACCAGTGACGTGCAGTCAGGGTACACAAAGTATCAATCAATCAATCAATCTTTATTTGTATAGCGCCAAATCATAACCAATGGTATCTCAAGGCACTTTACAGTAGAGCAGTCTTAAGGATGGACTCTTCATTTTATGGATACACACATATGCATATATACGTATATACACATACATATGTATCCCACACCCAACATGAATTCATCATGGCGGCAAGGAAAACCTTCTGTTAAGCAGCAGGAACCTTGTGTGGATCCCATTCCTATGATGAACAGCCATCCACGTTATGCTGTGTTGGGTGTGTGCAGAGAAAAGGGTGGAGACAGAGCCGCTGAGTCTCTGTAACTCCACACTGAGGATCCCACGGACCTGCAAGACAAAAGCCAGAAGGAGTACAGGAGCAAACACACAAGGGAAGAAGCAGACATAGAGGGAGTGTTTGAAAGAGGAATGGGACCCTCTCCGGTCCCTCTCTAACCTAAATGACCTCTCTCTTAACGCCCTCTCCAACCTCTCTCCAACCGAGCATGCCAGACCCCCCCCCCCCCGGCAGTCTATGCCTATTGCATCTTAACTATGAGCTATGAGCTGGTTCCTAACTAAAAGCTTGGGTAGGCAGTGCCTACCCATGGGTGAATTGATATTTTGATTATTTGTTTTAATTATAATGTAATTATAAATGATTTATTTTTCCATTTCCAATAGCCTACAGTACCTATAAGTTTGAAAGTGTCAGCATTTTGTGCTTTTCATAGCCCAAATGACTAAACTTCGCTATTTCCTGGTACGGCAGAGATGCTGCACAGTCTCACTCTACTGTAAGACAGGAAGAGGCCACACCCTCTCCCAAAAGCACATTGCTGCTCTGTCTCTGTTCGCATAGCGTGTTTTTATGTGTTTGCGCATGCCCTAAGATGAAAACCATTTACGCAAAAAGGCAGCACTCTACGCTGCCTTTGGATGAAACCATGCTTTGCTAAATGCTATACGTACGTTCAGGGTGCATTAGTGAATTGACAGAGCGTGGCTGGCCGCTGCTACTTCCTCTAGTTAATGGGCGGGATTATAACACTACAGGCAGGATGACAGCGCTAGGGACTATAAAGAAATTTTTTTTTGAGGAAAAACGACAGCTTTTTAAAGATGGGAGACCAACACCTGAGCAACTTGACCTTCAGCAAAGGTAAGGTCAGAACATTGTTCGTAGTTTTTACAGTGAATGGTAGGATTGGCTTTGTGGATGCGCCTCACTGAGGCTGTTTCGAGTCGTCATTTTCTCCGTGTTTTTGTGTTTCCAACACAAACAACGGATGCGCTGCCATGTCATGAGATACATCTTATTGGGAGAGTTTGGAGGCTGCTATTGAATAATTGTTTATGTTTCTTAAATAGTGTTTTATGACGTTGGTTTTGTTAGATGGTTAAATGCTTGTTCATGTGAATCTTATTGGGTTTTTTCTTTCTTATTATGAATTTGATATTTTTGATAAGCGCATTGAGATGACTGTTGTAATTTGTGCTATACAAATAAAGATGAATAGAACTGAATTAATACTTGCCAGCAAAAACATATAGAATTGTCATTGGTGTCGACATTGGTGGTCTCGATTTGCAACGCCCTGCCTGCCCAACCCCAGTGCTCACGGCACGTCACTGCTCGTAACTCTTGTGAAATCTCATCTAGCGAGACTTTGCTGGAGGAAGATAGATGCTAAAAACCTCCTTATACTGTAACACTCCACATGCTTTTGTTGTTTGCTGTCTAATATAGCAGTAATATTTTTTTTCAAATATAATGCTAAGAAATATCTCGGTCTCCTTTTCTGTCCACACATATGCCATGTTTTTTCAGAGAGAAGTGGTCATGCAACCATGTACGTGACATCCTGTGATGCGTAAATGCGGAAAACGTGTTTCCATTGCGTCTTTACGATATATTTTAATATTGTAATGTTTGAAAAACCTTTTTAGCAATATTTAAGTGTTTTTTTTTTATTTGGTTGTTTTCATTACTAGTTTTTATTGCGCTGCCTTGATTTTGCTCATTTCAAAAAGTGATGGAAACAGCTTTTAAATCTTTAAGAACCTTTTTTTTGCTTTCATGATTAAACATTTGCAGTTAAACATTTACATGGACAACCTTTTCACTAATTTCAACAAGTGCGGTCCAAGCATCAGTTATAATTTACACACATTTATGGTTCGTTTTTTCCTCTCCACACTTTACCACCTGTGGTGTGTTCATGCTGTGTATCTAGAAATCTTTCGTTTTTCAGATTAGCTGAACTATCTCTTGACTATTATGGGGTCTTAGTATCTCCACCAGCAATAATGAAAAAACTGAGATTGAATTGGAAACTCAGTATGACCGGAAGGATTAGTGGGCAGCCCAATACATCTTAGACGATACCTCAAAGGCGTCAACTGGATTTGAGCTTGAGGGCGTTGGAGGTGGGTCTGCTACAATGACCTACATTTCTCCTCAACTGCTTGCAGTGCAGTGACTTAAGACATAAATGATGTTTATTGAGGTTTCTGCCTTGAGAAATGCAACGAGGCAAAAACATTGATACATTGGTGAAAACTGTGCCAAAATAGGTTTTTAGTTAGTATGGGTCAATAGAAACAAATGCTTTGTCATTTATGTAATGTTTATGAGATGCAGGAGATCTCTTCAGCTGGCTGTGATCACAGATAGCAGGAAAACAAATTGTACCCTAATGGAAATGCATCCACTCAACAATAAACACTCTTCAGCGAACAAATAAAACAGTCCAAGAACTCGCTCATTCACTATATTTCTGTATGGCCTTCAGCTCTGACACATAGAGTGGTTGCAGGAGGTGGGCCGCATTGGGGCAGGAAACAATTCACCATTCCCAGAAACTCCTGCAGGGACTTAACCAAAACTGGACGGGGAAAATCTGCCAAGGCCTGCACTTTGGACGGCAAAGGAACCGCGCCCCGAGAAATAAGCTAACTGCAGATTGTGTGCAACATTTGAAAGCTGCTTAACTAATGCACAAATCAAATACATCTCGGAAGACTTTTTTCGGCGGTCTAAAGTACAAGACTAACAAGTTTTAGAATGTTTTAACAACCCCAGAAGACAGGTGGTTATTTTGTTTGCAGAGGGTTTTGTACCGCCAAAAACATTCTAGTCTTAGCATGAATTTACTGATATGAACCAATGATTTTTTTTTACAGATGTTCTACTGCTGCTGTGAAAAATGACTGCACATTGTTTACATTACATAATTGCATTTCATTGGCTGCAAAGCTCCGGTGATCGGCAAGTCTTTCTTTGTGTTTTTATTAGCCAAAATTAACACCAACAAAGCACAGCAGTTGCCCGTCTTGTATTGTATTCTGTGCATCAGTATTATGGGTAAACTGGGGACTTTTGAAATGAGAGAAGTTCTGCTCTGTTTGGAGTGCAAAAAAAAAAAAAAAATCAATTAACGCGTTAAAGTCCCATCTCTAAGTTACACTATTTTTAAGTGTCAATAATTCTCTGTAAACAAAAATTCAGACTCAGATTGAGTAACTTTCAGAGGTTACTTATTTTCAAGATTCCCTGATGAATGACTTTTCCACCCCACCACAGATTTCTATTGACTCGGATACTTTGAGTCACACAACATTCCACTGACCAGGTTATAGGCAAGCGTTGATAGACTATTCACTCTTGGTTTGGAGGCAGATGTCCAAGCAGCCATAAAAATCCACCCCATTATACCTGTAGCGTAAGATTTCACCGCAGATGTCGGTCATTGCATTGCTTGGATGTGAGGTAATAATAGCCTGCGCTTGCTTTACGAGCAGTCAACAGCTGAGATGAGATGAATGCACCCTTCGTTGAATAAGCTCAGCGCTAAGATGGTGAAAGGAGCTTATCAGCCTGGTGCTGCTTGCTTGTAATAATCAATTACAGGTGACTAAGACTGACCTTGAAACACACTGAATCTGCAGAAATACAATGAGAGGATTTGAACTGCTGCTGCAATACCCTCCCCCCCACTGCAACAAAAAAAAACAGACTAGATGGTGCAATGCATTTTTTCTCCCCTACCTAAACTTAATATCTTCCTGAAATGCATCACCTCACTTAGTCTTATCTGCTTCCCTGCTCTCTCTGTGGTAATTGTCAATGAGATGCTTTTGGTGTTGCTGCTCCTGCAGAACGTGTATCCATCAATCTGTTCAGTTCTCCCTGAGCAGTTTCCCCTTCTGAAATCCGTTTAGAGCTTTTTTATTGAGTGGAGTGTAGTGGAGCCCTTCAGGGGCTCCGACTCTCTCTCTCTCTCTGTCTTGTCAATGCACCAGTTTCCACCTGTAACTGCATGTTCTCCCCACACAACAGCAGCATAAAGGACAGTCGTCAAGAAGCGTGAGATTAGGTGTAAATTCCTGCCAATTACCGATTGATGCCAGGAGCTTTTTCACTGCTAAATGCAATCCTCCGCAGTGGCAGTGCTCAAAGGCTGTACTAATAAAGCACATTTTTGCTACAAGCTCCGAGCTGCATGTCATAATAAACATGTATACTTTAAAGCTCTCGTTCTTGGCTCAAAACTGTTTTGTTTTTTTTTCTTTTCCTAAGTGTACCTTGGAAGAAAGCAAGGTAGGAACACTTGTTGACACAGTTATAGTCATATTGCATTTTACATAACAAATGCTTTTTGAAACAGAGGAAGACATATCCGCCTGTTCACTCCTGTTCTGCCTTTAATTGGTGTGTCAGTGACTATCATAGCTTTGAATATGCAGCATGTTGATGATAAATATGTTTTGCACTAGACAGCTGCAAGAGGGACTTTATATCTTATTACAGTGCATTACAGTGTGCAAATTATAGCCTGCACAATAATATGCATGAAATGTACAGCATGGTTCTCAGCTACAATATACTATATTGAGTCAGTTACTTGTAGTACTTATTTAAAAATTATTCAGATCAATCACTCCCAAGAATCTTGTTCCGTGTGGCTAAGTCCATTAAAGTCATCATTTATAACCTTAGCACAGATTTTCAGTTTCTCTGTAGATGCAGAAGTCTTCAAAACTATTAAAACCCTGAACTAATCTAAGCAAACAGCAGGAGAATGAATCACTGCAAGATGTACAAGGTGTGCATGTTTAAATGTAGATTCAAGCACAACTAACAGACACATAATTAGCTATTTAGGTGGATCTCAGGTTGTTCTAACTTTCCCGTTGTACACAAAGCTGCAATAATGTAGATTAGTTGCTTGCAAGCTAAGAAAGAAAAAAAAAAAAACACTCATTAAAATAGCTCCACCAACACTGAGGAAGAATAATTGTAAGTCTTGTTGCTATACAGTACAAGACTTTGATCCAATTAAGCATGATATCAGCACACCGAGGTAGAGCTGTGAGCTGTATCTGGAAAAGCAGACTCTCTTAAATTGAAGAAAATGAAAAAAACGTCGTCTACCATTTGTATTTGTCCCGCGTTTGGAGATCAAAAACTGTTTTCTTATATTAGCTTAGCATTGTGCTCAGTCCCTTTTTTAATTTTTAAACATTTAGACATGTATCATAAAATCCAATGAAAAATGTAATAATAAATATATATATATATATTAGAGATGGGACTTTAACACGTGATTAATAAATTACACACACACACAAATAACATTGAATAGATTTATTTTTTTTTTTTTGGCAAAACGAACAAGTCAATGACTGACTAATAAATAAACTCACTGGATAAATGATTGTAGTAGACAGTCGACCACTCTGTGGTAGAAGATGTGGAGCTAGAAGCATCTGACCAAAGATACCAACTCATCAACTGCTATGTAGAAAAACAATTTCAAACAAAATGCGTCAGCTTTATCAGTTGGTCTGTTTATTTCATGCCACAGATATTCTAATTATTTTTGCACTGTTGAGTTTCCACTTTGCTGGAATGTTCTGTATGAATTGCTGTTTTTGTTTTTTAAATACAGAAACACATTTGTTTTAGAAAGTTTACAAAAAAAATCCGGAAAAGCATGAATGCAGCTTATTTGAATTTTAGTTTGTGCTTTGTGAATAATGCGATCATAATAGTCTTTATTAATATTGTACATTATGTTAGTGACTCAGTGATGGAAACAATAAACACAATTTTGTTGTTTAAGCTCATTCATTGTTTTCATTGATTCAGTCATACAGTATACCAAAATCAATTTTCATTGAAAAACAAATATCGTTATGCGATTAATTTAGATTAGCTAATTACGAAGTCTCTACTTAATTAGATTTTTTTTTTTAATCTAGCCCCACCTCATATATGTAATATAAATATATTTATCAGTGATGCACTAGTTTTATGCAGGACATAATGTTTGGCTGCTCATTCATGTCTCTGAGTTTGTGTTCCTTTGGAGGCACTGGGCCCTACAGTGTTTGCTGCTTTCTGGCTGTCTCTCCATTAGGCAGCTAACAGAGCGTTGGGCTGCGGCTGCTCTCTCCCTCAATGCCTCCATCTCCCTGTCGCCCTTCAGGTCTCATCGCCCTCGCAATGGAGGATCCATCCGCTGTGATCCCAGGACACATACTGTCCTCCATTACCCGTCCCTACAGTCCACTGCCTCCAGATTCCCTCATATGTAAAACCAAGAAAGTAATTTTACGTGTGTAATATTCTGTTTTTGATTAAATGTAATATTGCTCAAGCTAAAACAAAACCAGGCAAAGCCAAGCAGAAGCTAGTCTTTATGTTTAGCTTTTTACTGAACAATGCCATCCTTTGTTTTACAAATAAGTAACAATGATGCCAAAGGATGACAGAAACTTTGAAGATTTAGCCTTTTTTTGTCCAGATTTCCCCCTTCCTAAAAAAGGACAGCAAACGCCAGATGTTTTATAAGATCTTATAGAAAATGTATGATCCAGTTTGATCTCAAGTGGGCGGGACCAGAAGAATCCATGTTTTTGTGAAAGAAAAAAGTGTTTGCACTTTAACATGGAAGAACATTTTTATGTCTTTGACAATATCTTGAATGTCAAACATTTGGTCAAAAAACCTTCATTTTGCAAATAATTTTCTTTTATTCTTCTAGGTGATAATTTTGCAAGAATTTTCTGGATTTTAGTGGAAAAACTGCAGTTCAGTATTACAGCAATGTAGTGAGTGCTGGAAACCCTAACGTATTTTGGTGGCGTTTGTGAATTTGAAAGGAGTCATATTTATGCTTGTTGTAGGCTGGACTAGATGCTCTGGTGGGCCAAATTTGGCCCGCGGGCCTTGAGGGTGACACGTGCTCTAAGTTGTTAGATCTCGTTTGATCACGTGAGATTTCTGGCTTGGAGGAAGATCAGTGGTTGGACAGAGTTGTCATGTGTGGTGTGTTGAGATTACATTACACACACTATGACTGATTTTTTATCATCATGTTTGGGCTCTGTTCTGAACCAAATTATCTTCAGATTTAGAGCATCCTTACACTTTTCTCCACAGGGCTTAATTATGGAAAGTATGCACAAGTACACTTCCTGTTTTGTCTTAGATCTGTTGGTTGAACAAGTCCAAACTTGGTCACACAAACGCAACACTTAAGTACAATGCTGAAAACATTTAGCACTGGTCTGGTTCATATTTAGTGCATCAACGCATTATTAGAATGTCGCAGGGCCAGATAAGTGAGAAAACTAAGTACATGGTGTCATTCCTCTCATTAGTGATGTTTTTCTTTGAGTTGCAGTTTTGGATGTATTTTCAGCTCTCACCAAATCCAGAACGTCCTATTATTCATTATACATAAATAAATGTTCACAATTCTAGGTTGCTTTTCACCACTGTAGACAGTCTTACAGAGAGTCCCAGCATTGTAGAGCTTCCTTTAGCTGTAAATGTGTGATTTCTTAACAACACCAGCATTAAAAAGCAGTCCAACAAGGAGCTTATATCTACAGAGCTTTACTGCTAATAGTCTGTCTCAGTAAACAACAATGGTTGGCTCCTATAAATTCACATCTTATCTCTTAGATCCAATTAGATGTTGTTTGATAATGTTTTTTTTATTTATTTAATTTTTTTTATAACTAATTAGCCTTTGCATATTGGCCTTGATTAGCACGTGTTTAAGACCAGGATTTGTGCCACAATCATTTACGACTGGCAGTAATTAAACTCCTATTTAAGAAACTTACGTCTAAGCTTTTAGACATTCACGGACCAATATCTAACCTAATGTGTATTTCTAAAATTCTTATAAAACTTTTGTGAGTCAATTATGTGACAAAAATTATGTTTTGTAATTTCTTGGCCAAAATTCCCTAAAAAGAAAAATGAATAGAGGAAATACTTGATTTAAACTGCATTTTCTGGCAACTAATACCAAATTTAGGAAGCTATTTGTTAGTTTGGATAGTTATTCAACCTTAACTTTTATTAAACAAGTCTTGAGAACTTTCCATCTTGAAAGAAGCAATAACACCCCAAAACAAAGTTGACAAATTATTTTATCCATGGGATCCAATTAAAAATGGTGACAATGATTCAGTGCCTTGGATTCCAAACTAAATGAATGCACACATGATTAGACTTACTAGTGAACTCCAGGACATCACAGTAAAGTGGAAAACTGAAAACAGCAGAGTTACAACTAAATACCCTACTGAGAATAACATTCTATCGAATCATGAAAGAAAAGTTGTAACGTTACACAAATAATTTTTTGTCAGGTCAGATGTAAAGCTAATGTTTGAGAGAGTTTTTGGCATCAACGATTGGGCCTGCATACTTCAAAAATGTCCCGATATAGTATACATCCGGGTATTTCTCGCATACTCAATATTTTCATATTATCTAATGTAAACGCACTACATACTCATTTTTATGTCAGACTTAGTAGGCGTAGTATGTTAGTATGTGATTTTGAAGACAGCATTTGTGTGTGAGACACTATGTGTAACCATCAGCTGCACATGAGTCCAAACATACGCGGAGTTTGGGGGGGGACATTCCCCCCATAGTGATCAAAAGTTTTAATTTAAGTTTTCCAAATTCATTCAAAAAAAAAAATCTTAATGTAATTTACATAATATTCAAATATGTTGCGTGCCAAAAACACACCGATTACAAAATTATAAAAATGGTGAAATAAACTGTATAGTGTCTATTCATACAGAAACATATCAATAGACCCAGGGACTATTGATACAAAAACTTACTTTTTCCAGACCTTTCCTACAGTACAGCGAAATGTGCCTGTGTGTTTTCACCGTGTCAGGATGGTGGTCTAAGGCGACGCACTCAAGGATCCTTCCTTCCGCTAACATGGTTGTGAATCCTGCTTTTGTCATATATATTTTTTTCATTTTAACAAATTTCACATGCAAATTCCACTTTTAAAAATACATATACAAAAAAAATAAACTTTTTCAGGGTATTTCCTGGGTTAGGGTTAGTGCTAAAATAAAAGGATTAGCGGGGTAGCTAAAAATAAATTTTAGCTAAAGTAAAACGAAAATTTAAGTCACGTGGTGCACCTATGACGTTACTGAAACTGGCCAATGAGGGGCGCTCCGTTTGAATAAACTGGCAGTCTATTCATATGTCTCCGTATGAATAGCCACGGTCTACAAAATTCAAAGGTTCACAGAATAAAACCAACTAAAAACGTTTTAAAGGACTTGCTTATGAGTCCAGGTTAAAAATGATGGCGGTATTCCTAACCTTGCACAATGACTTCGTTGTATCCAAGCTCATTGCTTCATATTTCTCTATAGCTAATGTTGCCACATTGGTCAGCTTCAATAAGCATTGAGTATGTGTGATCATCTGGTAATGTTTACACGATTTGTGGAAACAACACTTAGCAGCAGTTTGATTTTATTATATTGACAAAAATGAAAATCTAAATAGAACATGTTGGGTGGCCGCTTGAAACATTCTTACACGCTGAGGACAGAAGGTTTTTATCTTGGGGTATTGCAGAAGATGCAGAGCATGACAAGAGCAAGCCGGAGGACATGATTATGTAAATGTAAAAAATCCCATAAAATCATAGCTTCCAATTTAGTACCTTACTCACCACTTTCACCACATTTGATTGCTTATTAAAATGTAATTTTAGAAAAGCAATCACAGGTTTACACCTCGTGGTGGATGGCATGTGTTCACGCTGGTGAGGTTTTCCGTTGAGGTATATGGTTCACAACACACTGTTATTATTTGTGACAATTAAGTTGTTATTTTGTCCAAGTGGGTTTTTCTTGTGTCAAATATTGCCTTATCTACAAATAAAGATTGTAAGGCTGAAGATATTTATGGTTTCATTAGAATCCAATTGGCTGTGTGCTGTTAACATTTCTGACAATTGTGCTGCTTTCCAAATCTTTACAGAGATTATCTAAATCCCCCGACACTGGTTGTTACACATCATGCGTAAAAAAGGCACAATTGTATTTTAATTTCCTGTTTTCAAAAACATTTGAAAATTAGTAGTCATGGTCACATAACCGGAATTTATCATAATGATAATAAAAATGCTATCCCGAAAATCCAGATCATCCATTTAAATGTGGTGAACAGCTAATCTGATGATGAAACATAAAATCAAAGTCTGACAACTTTGTTACCGTAAAAGCTCTGCGCCAAGACAAATGAAGACATAAATTGAGAAGAGTGGAGACAGGAGGAGTGGGTGCACGAACAGGAGTGGTATAGGAGAGGAAGACTGGCAGACGTGTGGGGAGGAGTCACACAACCATGAGGAATTGCATAATGGAAGGTGATGGGGAGGAAAAGACATCAGTGCTGTAGGAGCTTCCTGCAAATCATCAGCTACATTTATGAAGCACTCAGCAGCAACATGCTAATGAAATACTGACAGATAACAGAGCTACAGTCAAGTCCTCTGCAAATCTAACAATTTTTCTCTTCACAGGAGACCTCAATCATGACTTTGTAGCTACACCTCCCCACAAAAGAAAGGTTGCATTAGAACGAGAACAGTTTAATCAAGTGTTCGATCAAATTAAAAGATACGAGCCAAGAAAGACCACCCACAAAAGGAAAGGTCAGTCATCGGCAGCTCCTTTGCTACGTAAAAAAAGTGTCTCTACCAGTGCAGCATCTTCAGATGTGAGCAGCAATTGTTCTAGACCAGACATGGGCAATTGGCGGCCCAGGGGTCACATATGGCCCTCAGTCGAATTCCAAAAATTGGAATTCAAGAACTTTGAATGAACATGAAGTCCATTATAATACACACAAAACTACAACACATTACAGAATAGCTCCAAAGACAAACTGTTAAAGGGGAGGTATGATGACAAAAAAATCACTTTCTAATAATTTTGCTACAGTGATATACGTCCCTTTAGTATCATTCAGAGGGCCAAAGTTGAAAGAGTTCTGTTTCCTCTCTCCCTTGTTATTCCACATTTTGTAAAGTCAGCTCCAAACGGGAGAGTTACATTTTGCCTGGCATGTGACGTCACTTACCGGAAACCCCTCCTCCTGACAATCCTTACTCCTCCTAACAAGAACATAATACACACCTCCTAGAATGTGAGCTCCTCCCTCTCAAAATGTCTCACAGCTAAAGCAAAAACTGTGGTTTAATATAGAATATATAATAGACTTTATTGCCATATATGTAAATGCAAACTGCGCTACTGGATGCCCAAACCGCACTACATTTTCTGCTGCTTGTGTTTGCAATTTTTGCGATAGTGTCAGCCCCATTGTTTACACCCATCAGGTGTTAGCACTCTGTGCTAATGCAACACCAGCTAATGCAACAAGACCTGACATCCCTCGTGAAATGAGGGTATCGCGCGGAGATATTTGCGGATTCGCGGTTCACAGCACTAACACCAGAGTCGGTTTTGGAATTGGACGACTTCCAACTTTTACAGGATGACGAGCGGTAAGCGGAAAGGAGGGGGTCTGGCTGTTTGTGAATGATAGATGTTGTAATCCGGGGCACATCACTATCAAGGTGCAGTTTTGTAGTAAGGATATTGATGTGTGTGACCCTGTGGAGGAAGCAGAGGAAGGAGGAGGAGGATGTTTAGCTGCTGAGAGAAAGAAGGTCCACCTTCACATCATAAAACAGTGTTTGTCCAAACCAAAATCACAATAGCTGCTTCAATAGCCATGTGATTTACTGTAATGTGCAGTTTTTTGGCTGAAAACAATAAGAAGAGTGTGTGCATAGCAAAAGATAATCGCTAGTGATCAGCTGTTGTGTGGATAGCGTCCGGGGCTGCCTCTACACAGAGGCAAGAGGGGGCAGTGCCCCCTTAAATAAATGTCTTGCCCCCTCAAATCAAAGATTATGAGTCCTCACTCCATGCTCAGAATTCAGAGAGACGCATCTATTACACTCATGTTTTTACATGTGTATTAGCAAACAAGTCTGTCTGAAGAGTTTCCTTTTAAGGACCAAAAACGTCGCGTTACCAGCTTGCTTATTCTTGCTTGTGGCTGTTTTACTCCTGTTATGGATACAAGGGCGGATGCACGGTGGTCTCCTACCATCGGAACCACAAACACATCGGAACCGCAAACACAGCCGCAGCCCCGTCGGGCCGCTGCATTCAGATGATTGTTTTTTTTTTTTTTTTTGGTCACCATTTAGGGAGACGGAAACAGCCACTACTGCTGAAATTCACCCCCATCCGACCCAAACAGTTTCAACAAAATCCCAGAAAACCCCACGGCCCCTTCGTTTGGGTGAGCTCTTCAACACAGAACCAAAATCAAAATCATCCAGTTAAGATATACGTTATGTTGTTGGTTGATAAAATCTGAATGAAGGATATTTTATTTATTTCACTTTTAAGTTTCCCCCCTTGAGGGATTGCCACCTTATTGTGGTCAAGGGGTTTGTGTGCCTCAGTGACCTTAGTACCAGCAGGAGCTCAGTATTCAGGCGGGACACCCAAGTTGGACAGGTCTGAAGGTAGAAGCCTGAATAAGTGCAATCCATTTCTCTAGGTTGGGGTTGGACACATAGCTAACAACCCAATTCAATGAATAAAACACTGTTACTATAAGCACGGGAAACAAATTTCTAGAGCATGATGTGCACATATGATGCCACCTTTCTGACTGCCCCCTCATATATGCCTGACTACAACCGGCCCTGATAGCATATACAGACACGCCTACTCATGAATATGCCCAAGTAGGCCGTGAATCAACTTGTTTTGAGAATTGCTCTGAAAGTGACTTTTCAGGAGCTAAAACTCCAGAAAACAGGCAAGTTTGGGAAAATAAACCTTAAAAACTATGTTGTTGGGGTTCTTAGAACAAATGGTGAAAAATAGCATAATACTGGACCTTTAACAAAATTACACAAAATGACAGGAAAATACAGAAAACAAGATCAAAAAACAGAAAGTGACTCCAAAAACACAGAAATCAAAAACACTAATGCAGAAAATTACAGAAAAATACACAAAATTACACCAATAGCACAAAAAAAATACATACAAAAACACACAGAATGACTCCAAAAACACACGTCTAAACACTGACAAAGCATTAAAACCACAGACAAACACAAAATAAAGACAAAACCCTTTCCTACCCCTTGTGTTACTGTAATGCTCAGATTGGTAATTATTCTAAATGTTGACATGCATGTCGATCATGTGGCCCTCGGATCAGATACAAATCACATTTTTGTGGCCCCTGCTGTGATAAGAGTTGCCCATTCCTGTTCTAGAGTGACAATGTTCTTATTCTGCTATGATGACCAACCATGGCCTCATGCTGCTAATGCCCCTGGGCTAAGGCTCACTGTTGCTCATTAAGTGCTATTCACACATTACTCCAGGCTATAATTTTGCCAGCACTCGGTGGCACAGCAGATGTCACTTAATGATCCCTTGTCCACTTCCTGTATAACACAGTTTAGGTCAGTTGGCAGAGTTAACCCCTGACAATGAACTCCATAACTGTATAAACTGTTTGTCATGCATGTGTAAATTAGGCCAGCTATCTGTGAAAATATCATTTCACATTTTAAAATAAGACTTAAATATATATATATATATATATATTTTTTTTTTTAAAATGTGAAATGATATTTTTCAGACACTTTAATGCAGTATTATACAGTCTCATCAGAGGTCTGCACCTCATAAAATAAATCACTCATATAAACTGTATCAAGGCCCATATCCATAGCATGCCGAAGGAGAAAATAAACATTTGGTTCTAATATTTTAAAAAATGCGAAAAGATTAATACTGCTTTCACTTTAAGAAGCATTTTCAGTGTAGGAACCTTCAAAGAGTTCAATTCAGATAAAGTCTGAATACTCGCAATATAACTGCATTTAGTCCTCAAGGTCCGGTCAAACTGCACTTCAAAAAGGATGCTTAAATAAAAAAAAAGGCCAAATGTCTTAGCGAGTAACAGTGGAGGAGTGCAATTTAAAAAAAAACATTTCAAGGTTCCTGTTGATGTGTGTGATGAAATATAAAGAGGGGCTCCAGTGTGGCAGTGAATGAAATGAAAAGTGTCATGTGTCAACAGCTGTGAATTGGATTTTAATTGACAAGTTGACATAGTTCAGGCTATTGGGGGCAAATAAATCATTCATAGCCTACAGAGACAAAGACCTGTATACAGCTCGTGATTTTATCCTTAAAAATATCACCATTGTTACGTGAACATACACAGAGCACATAACGCATCACAACTCTTAAGTATATTTATGTGACATATGAAGTCAAGAAAATATTTGCGCAATAAAAACAGTATCGTGACACATTTGATGATACCACACACATATAATAATAAGTAAATATTTTTCCGTGCTTTATCACTGTTTTCATGGTTTTCTTATTTTTTCTTAAAAGTTTTTTTCATTTTTCACTTTTTTGTTTTTGGCAAATTTACTTTTCAAATGCCAATTTTATCTTATAAAATATGCAAAAATGTTGAACACATACAACCATATAATGTGGATTAACATAACTTTTTAGTCAACGTTGGTTTATATTTTGATAAGCGCATTGAGATGACTTTGTTGTAAATTGTGCTATACAAGTAAAGTTGAATTATTAAAATGTACTCCCTAGTTTTTTCATCACATGACAACCCAATATCATTTGAAGGCAAGTGTTTCCTGTGTGTCACAATGCATGAAGCTAAAGACTTTTAAATGTTGATTGACATTGCTGTGAGAGTATTAAAAAGGTTAACATTCAGATGTCACTCTTAGAGATTTGACAGCCATCATTTCCCCACCAGTGAAAGATTAAGAGGTCAGCCATATAGACATGCAAAGAGCACTCTCTGAGGAAAAGTTCAAAAACTTTTAGGTCTTCCAAAATATTTGTACAAAATTAAACCAAAATGTACCATTTAAAATAAAAAAATAAAAAATATTAATGTATTAAAGAGAAAATAAAAGAGGGCGAAAGTACAGGTAATAACAAGCTATGGCAGTCGCACTTTAAGGTTTTACACTTTAAAAAGTAAAAGTATTTTTTGTGTGACGTGTAATAATTGAAAAGCTCACACATAGTTTAGTCAAATGCATTTTTATTTCATAAATAGATAAATAAATACAATGTGAATAATTTTTGGTGTTTTATCCTTTTCAAATAATCATCGTTTCAATCCTGTAAAACCAACACCCTGTGCTACATCGTATCGTGACCTCCGTGTGTCTTCCCATCCCTATTATTTAAGTAAAATGTAAATAAAAAAAACCACTTTATTTGAGTTCAACTAATAGATTGAGTAGAGAAAAGAGAATATATATATATTTATACAAATACATACACAGTATACAGGGATCTCGAAGTACAATGCAATCTCATGCTTGCACGGAAAGTGCTGTGAAAAGCCTTTTCGTGGTTTCTGCCTTAGAGGCAATCAAATGTGAAGAGTTAAAGCTGCTCAGAGAGGCTAACAGCACTGAAGGCTAAAAATCCCATTTCCATCTGGATTTGATTTAAAATGTAAACATACTTTGTTGCACTAGAGAAACTGTGGCAGTGTTGCAATTCATGGTGTCTAGAGGCATTATCTAATCCTCTGCACATCCAGTTTACTCCCTGCAGTTGTTTAATGTAGTTGTTTTATAACACTAAAAGCTGTGTTCAAAGAAATACTTTTAAAAGACAGCGAAATACACGTTGATCCCAAATACCTGTTTTAGGTATTACCACTCACTCCTTCCCTCTGTCCACAGCCACCACCATTATACATAAGCATCACACTTGTCACCGGAATGGCTTGAATACACCACGCCATATGCACAGCTACAACTTCACATCTCACTCTCACTTTAAAATAATCAACTCTTCCCCACACATTCCATTTCTTACCTTGAGTCTCTCCTCCCTGTTCCCTTCCCCCCACCCCCTCACCCAGGTGTAACACTGCCCTCTCTTTTTATATCCTCCCTTTAATAAAGTATTATACCTTTCCTTAGGGAGGGCTGGTGATGATCACAATTATGCAATAAAATAAATTCATTTATTGAATTGCAATATCAAAACATGCATTGCTGTCTTCAAAAGATTGCACTTCTTGTAGTGTTGACCATTGACAGCATGTGCAGACAAAGTAAAAATTAAATAAATAAATAAATAAAATGATGAATGATGAAATCAATGTGATGCAGAAACAGAGCAAATAATAATAATAAAAAAAAAAAATGCATGCAAAACTGATAGATCAATTCAACTTACAATGGGGAATAACTTGTTGATTTTTATAAACGGACTGTGCAGACAGAAGTCTTTTATAAGTGTACACAGGTTGAACAAGAACACAAAGACACTTGCAGTAGAACAAGTCTTTTATTCTGCATTCTTAACAATGCATTGTTATAAAGAAAAGACAAATCAGGTACAATTATAAACTCCCACCAATAAGTAGATCAACTTTTCAGTGAAAACCGTTTCTATTAGTACTTTGGTGTTGTTCACACGGAGGTCCCATTTGAAGAGCGTGTAGTGAAATGAAAAAGTGAGGATATTTTTAAGAATGTTGATACAAGGTGATCCAAAGGCAGGCTATTTTAGGAAAACAACTAATGAGCATTTTCCTCTCCACAACGTGAAACAGCTTGAAGAGAACGATAATTAAGTGCTCTGCTTTGCCCTCCTATTTGTCGCTTATTCCAAACCTAATTGTGGCTAATTAGGGAGTGATGTGAGAGTATTGATAAAGGGCACAGCGACACACCTTTTCAAGACAGATTCAAGAGACATCAAAACATCATCTCATTGCAATGGAATAAACATTAAGGTACAGGCTTAAGAAGGTAGTTTTTTCCCCCACACAAAAAAGATTGGTCCAGTATTTCAATAGAACTTAATCTGTCATGCATCACAACTAATGGAGCCACCTCAGAGACAAACCAACATGAAGCGACTATTTTTTTCTTTTTACAAAATATTAGGGCAGCTAGATTATAGAAAAAATATTTAAATCATAATTGAACTCACGATTATTCAAACGATTATTTGCCAACCAAAAAGTTATTTACTTTTTTGTACAAAACAATGTAAAATATATTCTTTAAACATAAATAAAACGTGTACCACTGAATTAAATAACTCAAAGTTAATATTAATAATCCATGTGCGGCAAGCTTTATTTTTTGTAGATGTCCAACTTTGTAGAAATTTGTTTTATGTAGCAAATAAAGTGTATGTAAAATAAAAACAATATATTCTTATTATTTTTGTAATTGTTGGGTGTAATAATTGCTATTGTAATTAAATTTTGATTAATTGCACAGCCCTACAAAATATTATAGGAAATAGAGCTGGGCAATCTATAGAGATTTAAGATATGAGTTTTCTATTTTGGCGATAAACCATTACAATATTGCCTATATCAATATATATTTTTTTTTTTTATTTTATAGCTAATTTTGTATAAAATAAAAAAAAAAAAAAACTTGTTTTAGGAGTTTCAGCTTTTGCTACTTCTCAATACAGCATGAAAAACACAGTAAATGGATTTCTGAGTGGCTTGTAGGAGAAAAAGTCAAAAGTGTTACATATTGTGCATTAGTTAATACATTTTAAATCAGCAAATGTATCTAAATTGTCTTTCTGATCAGACTTCATTTGAATTAAAAATTAAATCATATGTGGCCATTTTCACAAAAAAAATTTGCAATATGAGTTTTGGTCCATATTGCCAAGCCCAAATACTTAAGTACATCTCCTACAAAAGTTATGTAGTAATAAAAGCTTTGAATCATAAAAAAAAAAGATCACAGCCGTCCACCAACGAAGAACAAAAATATAAATGCAGTTGATCGGAATTGAGGCAATCTTTTTAAAAGGCCTCTTCTGAGTTAACACTGCTCAGTTCTAAGTTAATCACCTATAAATACTTTGGCTTTTACATTTAAGGGTAATGAACCTTAATTCAACAGTTTATCTAAAGATCATGTCTGTCACTACATCTTGAGTCAAGTAGGATTTGTCATGAGTCCCTTGTCAAGTAGCCAAAGGTATCAAGTAACTGCAAGGCACCGTCAGCGCCATGTTGCCATCTTTATGGAGTTTTCCAGCTCGGGTGATGACGCACAGTCGCTCTGATTTTTTTTTTTTTAATACATTTTTGATGCCAAAATACTTTTTGTGTTTTGGAGATACTTGAGGCTAGACCAGTGGATCCCAAACTATGTATGAAAATGTTTCATGGCTCCCCCATCGCAACAAAATATCAACAAAATAGGTTTCAAAATTAAGCCTTTCTTTAAAAAAGTTAAAAATTACGACTATTCTTCAAAACTCATAAAAATAAAATATGAAATCACATATTTTTCAACAGTAATAATATTCTATTCCACTGCCTTGAGGTACCCTTTCAATTCAGAAGGCAGAAAACCTTATTCATTTACTTTCGTTTCAATTCTGTTTTCATCCCATGGTTCTGAAGAACAACAACTAAAAGAAATCCAATTTCAAGGCAAAAACTTAACAAATCCACTTGAATAGGCAAACGCGACTGGCACAACAACAAAACCAAATGTTCCCAAAACATACAACACACTTCCACACACAGTGTTTGTGTGATCAGAGACCTAATATAAAGTATCAAGGTCTAACTCACTTCAGCAGGGTAGGTGGAAAGGCCTTGTCGAAGGAGGACACCAAACAACTTCCATTGTGCAGTAATATCATTACACAGGTTATCTTCATTTTGAAATGCGCAGTTGAATAGTTCCTCTGTCACGGTCTGCGCTTTAATTCAATGTTATTCTCAAAAAAGTACCAAAATACATTTGTTATCATTAGCTGTTGAAGTAATCCAGACAAGTTTAGTATGTTCTTTAACCTCTTCAGCCCCAACAGACCCGCCGGCGGGGGCAGCTCTAGCAGCTCTAGCTTAGCTTACGGGTCTTAATGTTGTAAAGAATTTATGAAATCACACATTCTATACCTCTCTGTAATCCTAAGAAACTCAGCTAAATCTGTAGCCAACCCAAAGTCAGAACAAAAGTCCATAGCACACACACAGCCATTATGTTCAAAGAGGGAAAAGTGGCCAACCCCAGAAATTCAACATTTTTCTACTGTTGTGTAGGGATGGGAATCGAAAACCAGTTCTCATTCCAGTAATCTAATTCCTAGGAATCGTTTGTTTGCTTGCCTGTCAATTTTGTGATAATGTCACACCCAAGCAGCATATTTTGGTTCTCAATTTTTCCAACATAGCGCCAAGGGAGAAGCACTAGAAAGTTTGACTATATTTCACTATATTTCCACCCGCAGCAGCGCTGTCCTCCGTGTTGTGTTTGTAGCGTCTCCATTGCTACACTACTCACTTCCGGGTTCTGTACACTCGCGCAAAAGTTGCTTCTTGCACAGACTTTTCTTCCGAAAACAACAAAGAACACGCACCTCGTCGCCAGTTTGTGTCCTCATAACAAGTATTCAGACACGGGAGACGGAGTGGTACTGATCATTGTGTTTAGTTTGCTCTTTCACACGTTCACGCACATGGCTGATGACGTCACAAGTATCAACCAGGGGACGGCGTCTCTGAAGGTCCATTTATGGAAATGTAAACAATTAAATAGCTTTAACGTTTAAATACATAACAAGTGCAGCTTTACTTTTGGTTATAATGTTCTTTTTTTTACAGAAGAATTATTTGTTTTATGTCTGAATTAGTTGTGGATGTAATTAGTTGTTCATGTTCAAAAGAAGCGCTAAATATTCTCAAATGTTTGTAGCCAAAATGTCATGTATTGTATATATTATTATCCAGTGAAAACAATCTATACCTGGTGGATTAAAAGGGACCTGATATCCCTGCAGGAAATCAAAGAGACAAAGATAAGATAATAAAGAGTTAAAGCAAACAAATCCATTTGTAACATTTAATTCCTTCACCCAATGAGAATCAAAAAGAGAATCGGTAAGGAATCGAATCGATAAGCAGTATCAATAATGAAAACGGAATCGCTAAATTCTTATCAATTCCCATCCTTACTGCTGTGAGTCACAAAAAAACCACAGAGCTCTATAACAAGAGCCTACGTAAAACTACAGGCCGAGCTGAATCCACTGATATACAGGTCATATATGTTACGTACCAAAACACCACTACATAATCAGATATACTCCTCTGAAAAAGTCAGCAATGATGACAAATGGTGTCTTACCTTTGTTGTGTCATCAAAAGTGGCTCAAATGTGCATAAAACTCCACATTTTGATCAATCCAAATCATGTAGTCAGACAGATACCACCATTACACACATCTGAGCACTTCTCAGTCAAGAAATCTGTCCAAAGAGCACACAGCACTTGTGCTTAAAAGGGTCGGTCGCTCCTTCATCCAGCTCTGATTGGCCAGGGCTATAGCACGGTCCCATAGTGTTTGATATCACCATTTTCTACAGGCTTTGAGCTTTGCAACGCAGTGTCAAACATTGTGATTGATCAAAGCATTACTGAACTATGCGTAACAGCATCAAAAAGTGGAATCAAAAATAGCATTACACATGGCACAGCAGAGACCAGAATAAAAATGTGTTTACCTCAAGCCAAATTGCAATATCTAGTGGTCAAACATAATACTAACAATACACATATTACAGTTACAAACTTGTTTCCAAACTTTGGTATAGTTGTGGCAAAGTGGGCTTCCGCCTAAACTTTTTTTTTGTACAAAAACGTGTGTATCTTGAGCCTATTGTTTATTAATAACACAAATCAAAAATTTAGTAAAAAAAAACTATATATATATATATATATTATGAATGGTCACAATAAATATAAAAATAAATAGAAGTAAATGTATTGAATACATTCTAAAAAAAAAACTAAAACTAAACTAAAACCAATACAAATAATGTATTTTGTAGCTTTATTTAATAGTACCTCTACACTATGTAACACCATCTGATTATTTCCACTGACCTCTGACAGGTGAGTTCCTCACTGAGATGCTGTTCTGTAGTGTGGAGGATTGTGGAGTGCACGTCACATCACACTGGCTGAGGTTAGAGGTTCAACAAAGGGCATTAGAGGTGGAACCCACTCAGCACCAACACTGCCTTTAAGCCTGCTGGTAATTTAGAGTTTAAAAAGGAGAAAGTAGAGTTGTTATGTTCTATTCCCTCAGCACAGTAAACACAATATCCAATTAGCATGAGGTGTAAAACCTGCATTATGTTTTGCATCCTGCCCAGTAATTAACAGCGAGTTCTACAGCCTGTTGACTCGCTCGCTTCAAATACCACAAACATATTCTTTTGCTATTTAGCGCATTAATCAGTTTTTACTTTATTACGAATAAATAAATCACACCAGGGTTGGGGCTCAATTACATTTTAAAATCACAATTACGTCTTCAATTATTCATGGTCAATTACAACTCAGTTACAATTATGTTGACTTGCATTTTTCCCCAATTACAATTATTATTTCTCCCCTGACTGTCAATTACATCTACATTGTAAATTACTAAAGTTTGATTACAATTAATCACAATTACTGACCCTTTAATAAATAATTCCATAAAACGTAACCTTCCTCTTGTGTTAGCTTTCTGATAGCATTGCTTATGATAAAGGGGCAGTTTTAACCCAGGTCTTATATCAGCTGTAAAATACACTAAAAAAAACATGATCTACCATCAGTTTGTTTCTCATCTGTTGGTTTCCTTGTTAACTTTCCTTGGCCATGAAAATATAGGTTTTGTTATTTTTGGTGTGTTCATCTGAGCCTTTTTTTCTGTCAGTATAACCCTAAGAATGAAAATGTTTAAAATGGTAAAATGATCTTTAAGAAAACCGACAGGTAAATTTGACATGAAAGATATTTTAATATTTGTTAACTAAGTATGTGTTTAATTAAATAGCAAATAAGTTTTTTTTTTTTATAGAATTTCTATGCCAATTACAAAGTACAATTCAATTACGATTACAACAGAAACACTTTTTTTGTTCAATTCTTAATCATAATCGTAATTAAATATAATTAAACCCCTACCCTGGATCAAACCTTATGCATATTTAGAGAGCAATAACTGCCCTGAGTTCATTGCTGTTGATAAAACTAACAGCATATCTGTGAACACTGGGATTTGGAAGAAAAGCATAGAGCCGTCACATAAAACCCAGACTGAAAGTAGAAAGAAAAATGGACAAATAGATAAGTGTTTACACACCTGGCCAATTAGAAGACAGATAAACCTACAAGATGGAATCTGCCTCCAGAAGCAGGTATTAGTTGCTGGTATGGTAGTCAGCAGTTGCTAGGCAACACCATCTATTTGTTATTGAGCTAACTTGTTGTGGGTATGACTATTATATGTAGGGGAGACAGGAGCTTGTTGTCACGCTTTTTACACTCATATTTCTTTGAATCAATGCATCATATAAAGACAAAATGTGTACCAGATAAAGGACCAGAGTCTCGGGTATATATTCTGCATTCATGTCATTTTCATATCTTGTGTCAGTGCAGAGTTATAAGCAATCAAATAGAGAGTGTGAATACATGACATGGTGTCCCACAATCGGGTAAGTTGTCTCACTATATGGGGTAAGTCATCACACTGACTTTTGTAACTAATAAAACAAGGACAAAATCATTTGTTGTTCATTTTTTACTTGAAAGTCAAGATTGAAGTCAGGCACAGAAAATATTTATCATTTAGCATTGAAAAGTAATTGACCATAGCCACTGAACAAACGTTAACATATTAGTTAACGTTAGTTAGTAAAGTCCTTAGTAACTGCTGGCATGCAGGCTATGGCTCTCAGCCTCAAATGCCTGTTTTACTTTTCTTAAAGCTGATATCCAGCGTGGGGGCAGCATTCCCACCTCAAGTTGCCCTACCAATCCCTCCAATTTTAATCGCACCTCAACACACCACCCCCCGGAGGGTGCGACCACCACCTCCACCCTCCGGAGCTATTGCACCACATACACATATACAGTATACACTAAGGTTGGATGGGGAGCACCGCTCCCCTCCATCCCCTTTTTTTTAATTGCACCTCATACATTCACTAGACACACACATTCACACAGGGGACAAGGAAGTGCCTCTCCATTGGGGAATGGAGAGGCACCATAACAGGGTGGTGGGTAGGATCACATATTTAGGCTGGGCCACCTTGTAGAGTACAAATATATCAGGATGGTGCGGTCGGGCATGGGGGGGGTGGTGGGTCTCGGGGGCGTGGGGGGGGGGTGTTGCTGGGGGCTGTTTTCGCGGGGTCTCTATGGGCGGTGTCAGCGGGGTGCGCTGGGTCCTCGGCTCCTTGGTGCTTTCTCGGGTGTGTGTGGGGGGCGGTTCACAATTATGCAATAAATCAAATTCATTTATTTAACTGCAATAACAAAACATGCATTGCTGTCTTAAAAAGATTGCACTTCTTGTAGTGTTGACCTTTGAAGCATGGTGCAGACAAGGTAAAAAAAAAAAAAAAAACCTGATATCCGGAGTCACGCCAATACATCTGACGGGAAACACAGCCTTCTCAACACAATGTTCCCCACCACTTCACAGTCACTGGGTGAAATATGAACGTAACTGATTGCCACAATAACATCCATTGTATGAACACCACCGGTAACAGAAGCCCCTCCCCTCGACGTGCGTACCGAGCATGTCCGACGCTGGTGACAAGTGTACTGAGTCAATGAGCACAAGCGTCCAACTACGAGCATGAGGCACGATTTTGATGCCCAAAACATGTTTGGTGTGAACGTACCATAACCCGTGTGACAACAAGTCTCCCCTATAAATCACTGGTAATCTGCACTCTAGATAAGGTGGTGCTCTTCGATTAGGAAAAAAAATGGTACGTTTTATATATTCTCGCAACTGTGTTTGAAATTGATCACCTCTGACTTGGTAAAAAAAGAATAAATCTATTACTAGTCAGGAGATGGATAATACTAAGAAGCTTCCGTGTGAAAGTAATAGAAAAAAGCATATTTGTAAAAAGCCTACATTTATGACTGCCTTTGAAGCTGCCCCGCGCTCCTGATTTAGGAATTAATCTTGTTTGAAATTCCAGGTGAGAAAGTCTGCTGTTGTTGTACTGCTCAAGGAAAGATGAGCTACGGCTTCTGCTAGAATTTGATATATGCACCACTTGGCAGGGGATGCGGCGTAAGCAGAAATGATGAGAGCATTGACACTCTGGCATACATCACATGAAAAGTTGTAACAGCCCAGAATTTCAAAGTGAAAACCTGCTTTGAGCTCCACGTGCCAAATTTTATTCACCACTAACACAAATGAGTTGAATAATACATGTAAGCGTCCTTCACTGAGCTATATTATATTTGATAAATTGGGTCATTTAACGTGAAGCAAGATGAATGACAAATCTGCCAAAAACATTAACTGTTAATTTTATGCTGAAAAAAATGTTTTGTTTTTTTACAATAAGTTGTAGTGCACAAAATCTATCCAGAGAAAAATACTGTAGTTAACAGTGTGTGTTAATAAAAATCAATGCATTTCACAACGTCCCTCTAACAGTGCTCAAAATGAAACTTTGCCCACAGAAATGAATGCTAATCTCATAACACTGACATTTCAAATTCATACATTATGCACAAATTTTAATATCAGATTTCAGCGACATTATGCATAGTACAGTGTGTGTGTGTGTGTGTGTGTGTGTGTGTGTGTGTGTGTGTGTGTGTGTGTGTGGTGGGGACGGGGGAACTAATAGTCTCTATTAGTACAGCATTTTCCCACATGGCCAGCACGAAGGCTACATTGCCTAACCAACGCATTTTTCTACGTATATGTAATTATTAAATTCAGCATTATATCAGTTTAGCAGCTGCTCAGTTCAAAGGAAGTTTGAAATCGTGGCTCGAGGCCAAACTCAATATACACACAATATTTCTCTCGTTCTGTCCCTTCTCTCCATCTTCTCTCTTTTCCTTTGCTTAGCCACAGTCCGGCAGTGCCAGCTACGCCCGGGGCTGCATGATCACAGGAAGGAGCTTCATTTTTTGAAATCCCAGGGAGAATTGAGTCATAGTCCGAGCAGGAAGAGGTTCAATGTGTTTGCCAGGCTTGCTGTATTTCACAACTGCTGCAGACCGCTATGATTCAAATGGAATTTTAATGGCCCACTCTGCTAGAACAGCATTTTTGTCTTTTCCTATTTGTCCCTAGATTTGTCTCCTGCCTGCTAATGCTCTTTGTGCTCATGCTGTTGTTGTTTTTTTTCTTTTGTTCAATGCTAGGTGTGTTGGCAGTCCGCTTATGGATTTATTAGCCATCCGAGTTATTTAAATGCACCTTTTGACATTTGTGCTCATGTAGTACGGTAATTGCTGAGAGCGAAAAGAGCACGTAACACAGGAGCATGTTCTCCTTTAAATATTTATGTATGTCTGGATTTCTAACAATGTTTTTAGTTTTTTTTTTTTTTTTTACCCTTTTTCTGCAACAACACCAAACGCTTTTAATGGAACTAAAAGCGTTTTTGCTACATTACTCCCATTTCTGTTACTTCTCCATCAAATTTTTCTGCACATGTTCTCCACTTTCAAGACACTTTCGGTCCTCATAAACCATTTACACCATAGCAACACTAATTTCACCTCTTTTCACCATATTTCTTGCTTATTTTTTGCCAATTTACCACATTCATGATTTGTCATGTCCATTATTTGCCAGTCTAAACTAATTGTTCCGACTTTTATGCCACTTTTTAGCCAATATTGACACTTTGAACCCTTTTTGACCACTTTTTTTTGTCTGTTTTTGGCCACCAATTTATGTGGTTTTTAAATCCTATTTCACCACCCTTTTATGACACTTTAACCTATTTCATTTCTAATTAAAACAAGGACTAACATCTTAAGATGACTATTTATCATGGTGCAAATAATAATAATCTTCCTGTATATCAATGGATATTATTCAGATAAATAATAATTGTGGTTATCACAGATTCATAGAAAAATGGACCATCATTTTCTGACTTTATGGATGGGCCCCGTAAAGCCTCCCCTTTATTCCACCTTATAGATGGCCCTGTCTCCACATGACTGTTCTTCAATGTTCATGTGTGTGTTCAACCACCGTCAGCTACAGTGGGGGTCCCTGGTCTCTGGCACCTTTATTTGGGGGTCTCGGGCTGAAAAGTTTGAGAACTGATGTGTTTTAGAAGCTATTTCCATGAATACGTTTTCATAAGTCAAATGGATGAAAGCAACAGTTATTTAAATATACACTTCTTAAACATACCAAAAGGTATGCTTTTGTGCCTATTTCTTTGCACAAATTTAGAGAATAAATCCGATTCGTGTAACGTCACCATGGAAACAGCCATTGTAGATATGTTTTTAAAAGATCGGCTCATCAATATCTCTCTGACATCAATTAAATCACCACTTTTCAAAAAGATATATCACCAATATTACATTAACTGCCTCATCTACTTTCAGACCACAAGCAGCGCGTAATGGAATATAGTAGCAGGGTGTCGCATGAACATAAATGACCCCCTGCAGATGTTCACATCCCACACTGTGCAACATGCCTCTTACACTCTCAGGTAGGAGCTTAAGTTGGAGGAGTTTAGATTGTACAACTCCAGCGTCTACAGAATCAAAAGTTTCACCTACGCTGCAAGAAGTGGCTTTCTTTCACACGTGCACACACACATGCACGCATTTCTAATATACTAGCACCATCTGTCTCTAATCACCAGCAGACAGGTCTGAAGGCAACCACACCTAAAAATAAAAAAAGATGTCCAATCTGTGCTCATAAAAAAATGCATCAAAGAAGAATCATACATGACAATAAAAGTGTTCAGTGCATGTTCCAGTTAAAAATAACAGGTTTCAAAGTAAAAGCTATGGAATAAAGTAATGCAGCTGTCCGATGGTTGAGGTATACAGATAGTCAGTGGTTTGTTTACATTATAGTACCCGCTCATCATTACGCTTGTACCTACCGTACTTGTTTACACAATAGCAGACTCCTATTTATTCTCTTCAGCTGTTTTTAAAGATTCAATTACTATTTCTCAACCAGATATAGGATGGTTTTAATGTGTGTAAATACACACAGACAGATTTGATGTGATCAATGCTTAAGACCAACTGATCACAAGATTTCTGATTGGATTTTGTCCCATTTGACGAAATTATAGTGGATGTATTTATTGGTTGATGATGTTCAAATGTTCAAATCTTTCATTGGTCTGTAGAATGCTAACTCTTTCATTTGTGGAACATTTCTGTTGAAACTACTGAAGAAATATGGTGAACAAAGCTGATCAGCCTTCCAGCATTTTCTGACATTACACAACTAAATAATAATTGTCTTTATGGTGATACGAGTATTTACTAGTAAAACTAAAGAATTAATTCTTTTCAGTTGTGCACTTCATAATGTAAATAACGTAAATCGGTGATGTAGATTTCTTAAATATTTGGTTAGAAAATGTGGCAATCTTCAGCATGTTCGTGGATTTCTATAGTTGGAGTACAGGTCAACACTGTCTAAGATTTACTGTATATATATTTTCAAGTACACCTTGCAAGGTGTTTCCAGTACTCCTAGAGCCTAGAGGTACATGTACCCCTGGTTGGAAAACAGGAAGTACAAAGCTGTAGTGCAAATGTCTGTATTATAAAATGATGTATAACATGATGCTTTCAAATCAGCTTTAACTCCCAATAGAAAAATAGGCGTTTCCAGAGAGAGTTTTTGGCGGGTAAATTTGGCTACTACTACCCGTAATTAAAATCATACCTGCAAACTGCAGCCATGATGACCTTTAGAAATAAAACTACAATTACTTTATTATGCAGCTGTTGACATTTCCAACCAGGTGTCAAGAATGGATGAGATGTAATTCCTTAAGGAGCTCACCTTTTCATATTCATACTGTTTCCCATACAGGAGGGGGCAGTGCAGTGAGTGTCTCTGGCTGCAGGCCAGTGCACACAACAGTACATGGATAATATGAATGTTTTAAACCTTGGCTTTAAGCACACACAGAGCGTAAATCCAGACTAAATCTCCCTCTACTTTCAGTTAAATTCATCCTTAGAAGATGACCTTTGCCTCTACTTCAGTCACATACTCTGAACTCGGGATTGTGGTTAAACAAGCAATTAATCGATAGGGTGAAGTCAACTCTCGAGGATGAGAATTGTTTGAGAAAATCCTACTTAAGTGACAATGAGTAGGACTAATGTTAACGGTGAATTATTATTCATGGTTTCTTTTTTAATTATAATTATATATCCTTATGCTGAATATCCTTATATCCAAAGCCCTTTTTTATCCATGTACCAAATATATTCTGGCAACTTTTTCGAGGCCTATTTTCTGGAACAAAGACGATTACGATTTCAACTAAATCTAGCAACAACACAAGCTTTACGTAAGCAACGAGACAAGTTTATCACTAAAGACAGCTTGAGAGTGCAAATATCTAAAAAAATAACATATATAAAGACTAATGTTAGATTCAAAACTTTTGAATTCCTGCCTGGCTCAAATAAAATGTGTGTACGTCTTTATCTCTTGATGTGCAACAGCTAATGTTTTTACTCTGACAATTAGAAATGTCTGACATGACATAAAAGAAGACACATGGCTGAAACCATGTTCCAGGCCAAAGGGAGGACAAACACTAGAAATCAACGACTGGATAAAACCTGAAAAAAAAAAACTACATTTGGGGCTGGAAAATAACTTAATATTCTTGTTGATTAATTCTGTTCATTTAAAATCTGTTAATAAACATTGATTGATTCATCCAAAGCAAAACCTGACTGTCTCTCTGAAAGCTTCTCAGGTTCGAACAACAAGACTAACTTATTCTATTCTAAACATTGAACAGAAAGAATTTTCATAATTTTCACACAGTTGTTGTATGGTGTATAGGGCTGACTCCGCCCTCACGTTGTTTGACTGCGTGTTGTTTAAATGCAAACTTTGAGGGTAGTCTCGCAAATGAGTTTCACGGTTGTTATTCAATGATTTCACTTTGCATGAAACTAAATTCTTCCTTTCTTTTCTCCTCTCACCGCCAGCACTGACACACAAAACACCCGTGGACTGAAAATTGGTTTTGAATTCCACACATTTGCTCTTCAAGCTGTGATGACAGGTTGTGAGTTTCTAAATGAGGCTTGTGGGGAGATCTCTGCCCTTGATTGTGTTCTTTTTTCCCTCTCTGCCATCTAATTGGACAAGGACTTTGTACACGCATGCTACCACTGGAGGATTCTTAACAGGAACCTGCATTAGCAGACCTACCATACATTGTAAGAACACTCTAACCACACATTAGTGGAGAGTCATTTAATCAGACAAACAAACAAATTAATCTTATAATACCAGCAGGACCACACACACGCACACACGCACACGCACACGCACCAACGCTTCTTTGCAGTTGGCGGCAGCTGGAAAGTGAGTTGAGACTGTATGTGGGACATCACTGAGCTCATTAATGTGACTGTGCAATCAGATCAGGTCAGACGGATGCATTGGTGCCTAGAGGAAGAATTTGATAGCCAGCACGGAAATGCTTTATATTAAGTTAATTAGACATTCACTTAATGGTCCTACAGCTATTCTGTCACTTGATCGTTCCATGATAGGGTGCAGGTCTTTAAAATTTGACTGTCACACTTGAGCACCTTATCAGACTAGTGAAGCAATAGCAGGGTTCTTATTAGGATTAGGAGCAGCCGTCTTTTTCATTTGGATTTTTCTCCATTGAGAACTGAAATAGAATAATCGCTCTCTTAAACCACTTAGCAACAAAATCCTGCAAAGACAGAGACATTAATTAGAATATTTAGTTTTAGTGCTCTTTGAATTCCAGTCAAGTAGGACGTCTGCTTCAGTCAGATTCATGGGTTTGGTTTGTTTTGGCAGAGGAGAATTTCTTGTTTTAATCACTTTTAAGGTGTAACCATGTAACATCCACGTCAGTCTCAGTCAAAAAAGAGAAAAGTGCATTAATAGGGTGCTTTAATTATAATTATAATCTAGACCAGGGATACAAAACTGATTTTAATTCAGGGGCCAAATACAGACCGGTTTAATCTCAAGTGGGCCGCAGATTATATGCAGTGAAATGCACACTTTTTCTATTCATGTGCCCACGTTTAATAGTATTTAAAGTATGTGAGGCAGTGACAATATCCAAGCAATAAGAGACAAGCATCAGTTCCAGGATCTACTCTTAAATTTACTTGATTTTGTGACCAATTTTTATTTAATTTGAGGAAATCTTGGAGAAATAATTTGAGCAAAATTACAGGATTTTGGAAAAAAACTGAGAGTACTTTCAATAATTTGAGAATAACAATGTTTGCCATCATGTGATATAGGCATGGGGAACCTGTGAATTTGTGTATTTGGAGTGATTTAGATATCTACAGTTGAATGAGTTGGTGATTTACACCATGAGTCAGGTTTTCATTGTCATTTTGGACTTTCTCCTGTGGGCCAAATTTGGAACTGGGCCTTGAGTTTTACATAGGTGATCTAGACTGACTATGAGACTGCCAGTTTCAGGCTGAAAAGAACAAATGGTTCAGCAAAATAAAACTTTGTGGCTTTCACTATTTAAGGCATGTTTTTTGTTTTGTTTTTCTTAACAGGTTTGAACACTTTGAGCGCATGATGTTATTTTTTCCATAGTCTTTTTAAATGGCATCTATTTTACTTTTGGTTGACTGTAAAGGTCATGTCACAGCTCCTCTCACTCGCCAACAGAGTTTTATAAAAATAGCCATTAGAGTTAATCCTTTCTCTAACCTCAAGCCAATGCAGGCTTTGGTCAACAGAAAATGGTGTGACTGGGTTATATTTATGTACACATGCCTGCCTAGTCCAGCATTTGTAATAATCTATTCATGGATGATGATAATCTGAAACATTTTAAATACATGAAAAATGTGTGCCATACCAGCCTGTCATTGTCCGATCCCGTTAGATCTCGGAAGCTAAGCAGATCTGGGCCTGGTTAGTAGTTGGATGGGAGACTACTGAGAATTCCAGGTGCCACAGTGGGGGGGACAGTCACCCCAGTGGTATCTGTCACTGTGTCCTTGGGCAAGATTGACTGATGCATTATTATTTTTAGAAATAAAACAGAAATCATTAAATTATGTATAATATATAACACTCCCACACACACAGTTATAGTCAAACACTTTATTCAGGACTAAACTAAACAGGTCTAGGTTGTAACGTCATATATTGGCTATAAATGATCTGTCCGGTTTCGGCACAAATACTGCAAACTTTCCATCTACCACAACTTAAGCGGGTGCTGCAAGACATACTGCATTTCATTATCCTTATTATTTTTTATTATGTTTTTACATTAAGGCCCAGATTATCTTAGACTGGACTATGCTACCTACAACTATGGCTTATTTTTTTGAGACATGCAGGGAGCAAAAAAAAAGGCTAATTTCAGCACGCAGGCACTCAAGGCAATGTGCAACGCAAAGCTGTGCTTTAGATTGCACAAATAACACCCTCTGTCTCAATAAACTAAGCAATATGTTGTTTCCCCAGGAAAAATGAATCCAAAGAGACGTCTGTGGAGTTATGGGGCAAAGAGAGTATCATGATCACTTTGAAGAGTAGCGAAGGATGGCTCTTTGTATTATGTGTTACTCTGTAACAACTGCATAATAAATACATCAGCAATATAACCGCCATTATAACAAAAGGTGGGAGTATTGTTTTTTAATGAGAAGCTAGTGAGGCTACACTACCTGACTTTTGGTTTTAAATGAATTTGTAGATGTAATAACAGCACAATTGCACTTACTTTACTGAATGCTATGCCTCTTTGACAAAACCCTTGATTAAGATTTTTGCAAAGGTTAACACTTATTCTAAGATCAACATCAATTACAGCAAGAATATTTACACAAATTGCTAAATTGTTTTTTGTATCCTGCTTGCTTTTGTGGTCAGTAGTAACAGAAATACAGTATTTTTAAAAACGAGTTTTCATATGAAGAGTGACTCACCCTATTTAATTTAATTCCCAGAGTTCTACATATTTTCCATTCTTGTATTCAAATGAGAGGTTTTTAATTAATAATCTTTCCCCAATGAGAAGGTGACATTAAGAATAAAGTGTTGAATGAAGTGGTAAGAATTATATTTAAAGAACTAATATGATTTAAATCGATTCGTTTTTTGCATGCATCTGTTGAGAAAGTGTATAAAATACAGTGTTGCAGGTGAAAGTGGAGAATCAGTGGGGGCAGCTAATGTTTTTTGGCTTCGACAACATCACTTCAGTGTTCAGGCTGTGAGCAATCGCTTCACTGTGCGGCAGTTGGTGGGTGATTTGAGCTCCCTGATTGATAGCTGTGGTGTCGATGGCTCTGCAGCTGTAGGTAGGACAAAGCACAATGGAAATTCAGCATACGACACGCTGATGATAGATGATAATGCAGCCAATTTTGCTGCAAGATTGGGATCAACCTCGATTGATCTTTAAATCAAGAAAAGTCTTAAGATTTTGAAATATACTGATTATAAACTCACAGTTTTGTCATTTCTTTAGGAATGGATTGAAACTAAGGGTAACAGCTAGCTTTCCTTTTTTTTGCCAATCAACCTATGTAAAAGTAAAGTTCTCATTAGGAAGTGGCAGTTTAATTGTTGACTGATGCGGTTTGATTTATTCTCATCAATTAGAAATACAATCACTGGTCTTTATGCAGAAGTAGCTTGTCTGGAGTGATTACATGAGGCAATTACAGCAGATGATGCATGATTTTCCCAAAGACATCTTTCAGAATAGAGAGCTGTGTGACCGTCTGTCTGCTAATGTAACGTCTTAGTTTATTTCTGCATTTCTACTGCAACAGTGAGCTGCAAAGACTGGTGGATTTACTGGCCTAAACCAGTGGTTCTCAAACAGTTTTGGCTCAAGTACGGTACCCTCCTTTCTCTGACGTTTGAATCCAAGTAACTCCTTTGTCCAAGTAGAACATTTTGCTGCAAAAACTATTTCAAACAACTATAGAGCATAATGATGGCATGGACGAGAGATAACACAACATTTGAACAAATCTTCATTTTGTAAATAAGTGAAAAAAAACTGTAGTTAGTGCCGTGGTTCCCAACCTTTGTGGATCGTGACCCCATTTTGATACCAAGAATTTCTGGCGACCCCAAAAACATTATTTCTAGAATTCTAAAGTTACTGCATTTTATTTGAACTAGATTTATATTTCACCAAGTGACCCTATAGAAATACAGTTGTTTAAAAAATTGTGTTTTGATAAAAAAAAATAAAAAAAAGTGTTTTTTCATCAGGCTACCAGGCTTAAGAACAATGCACACCTGAACAGCTTCTGATCCCGTGTGGGCATCAGGGGCAATCACCTTCTTGCACTTTACACACATTTGTAAAATTTGTATGCATGTCTAATATATATGTTTTAATTATTTATATATATCGTGCTGATTTCCAAGTTTTATTAGTATCATTGTTTTCATTGCTGCAAGAGTGAGGAGCCAAATCCCAAGAATTTTACTCTTGTGTACTTGTACATTGAGATGCAAATAATAAAGGAATCTCTTGAATAATAATTTAAATGTTTCAAAAATCAATTTTAATTTTTCCAGAAATTTCAGGTGACCCCATTAAACTCCAGCCTACCCCACATGGAGTCCCGGCCACAGGGTTGAAACACACTAGTATATATGTTATCATGTTATCACCTCATGCCTGGGGTGGGACCAAGACTGACTGTATTTGTTCATTTTCCACTCTCTCTTTCCCTCTCTCTATCTCTCAAGTACCCCCTGTGGTGCCATCACGTACCCCCATTTGAGAAACACTGGTCTAAACCATATCACTGTAAAACAAGTTCTGATGAACTACGGTCGGGACCGGCGGAATGTCCTCCACGCCGAATAGCACGTACCACGTTCCCTCGTGGCACATACGAAGCATTCATTTATTGGTATGTCTCAATGATTCGGTACCAACAGCAATATTTGACTCGCAACTAAATGAGAACACAACTTCAATGGAAATTGCCTAAAAAGGGGGTGTGGGCCTCTGGGCCCCTAATCGGATTGTGTGATGCATAATCAAATCCATGTTGAATTATCTTTGAAACGATATATCGCATTCATTTGGAAATTACCGGCGAGGGGCCCCACAGAAAAGGACTTCAAGCGTCTCATTATATTCATTGATAGAGTAGTTCATACCAAACTGCATTCCGATTCAACGAGAACTAGTCATTTGAAAAATCAATCAATCAATCAATCAATCTTTATTTGTATAGCGCCAAATCATAACCAATGGTATCTCAAGGCACTTTACAGTAGAGCAGTCTAAGGATGGACTCTTCATTTTATGGATACACACATATGCATATATAGGTATCTACACATACATATGTATCCCACACCCAACATGAAAAATGGGGCCCACAGGGGACTCCTAGCGCCCCTGTGACACATACGGGGTAATGGGCCCCATTTATATATTAGTATGTGCCAATGTTTTGGTACCACCAACCATCGTAATATTTGACTTGCAAATACATGAGAAATCATCTCTTTTTTTTCTTTTGGGGCCCCAATTCGAAAATGGGGCTCCGAGCGTCGATGCGTACACATCCATAAATTATACCTACCAAATTTCAACCCGATCCATTCCTGAATAACAGAGGAAGTAGCGATTTTAACTAGTGTACGCAAAAACAACAAAAAAAAGAACAAGAAGAACAAAATGAGTGGCGTTTTGAGTTCGACAGCCCGCCCAAAAAATAATAATAATAATAAAAAATAGGCAATGTCCTGCCCAGTGGTTGTTTCGAGAGAGAAACAAACATATTTGGAGGCAGCCTTAGCTTGTGTTGTGTTCATTTTCTTACGCTGTGCTGTTCTCGCTCATTTCCTGTGGTGCATAATTCCCACACCAAACAAGAAGCCTTCCTTTAAGAACGGGCCTCACAGGTATTTAACACCGTATTGCAGGGACTGCTCTGTGCGATCGCCACTTTATGTTACTCTGGGATGTTTATATAGAATGATTCGAGTTTCTCTTTTAATTGGTAATAAGCAGCTGAGAGTGAGGGTGAATGTACAGACAGCAGCACTTTATATGTCATAAAGATCCAAGAGAAGGAAAAGTCTCATAAGATGGCTTTGGCTCTGTCTTGTTGTTGTCAGTTAGTATCTTAAAACAGTTCAAGCCTTGGCTAATGTAAGGGGAAAAAAAAAGAAATACTCTGTAGAATATCATAAAGCCGTTATGCATCTGTACGGCAATAATACGTTTTGTTGAAAATCCTCCAGAGATAAATAAGTAAGATGAGCTGGCCTTGAAGCAGCAGAAACTTTTTAATTTTCCTTGGGCTGACCTTTGGGGGCTTGGTTAGAAGTGGTGAACGCTTCCTACGCCTGTGTTGTTTTTGTGTTTTTCTTTTCACACCGTTTCTAAGTCACATAGATGGCAGCGCTGCAAGGTGAAGGTTGGATGCACAACAAAACCATAAATATAAAACAATGCATTCAGTAAGTGACAATCTGTGATGTAAAAACATCACTTGACTCTCAGAAAACTGTTGAAAAAAGCTGGGACGTGTTGCATGTAAGAAGTTTCACAAATGTTTCTTACGCTGCACTGTCATACCGTTTGATTATACTTTAACTCTAGTCACAATACATGTGGGATGGTTACTGTTTGAATATTTTTAAACTTAGTTAATAACAAGTACCACAGCTCAGAATGGGTGTTTATTTGGTACAAAATCTTTGGTTTTATTGGTCAAAGTTAATGTCTTTGTAATGTCCAACCTAATGTCTATGAATCCCATTTAAGAAAATAATTCACTAACCAACACCTAATTGCATTTATTTCCTGGGCAGAAGAGCATTAGGAGCAGGTAACTATGTTTAAAGCTGCTACTATAATTTCTGATTAGATAAAATTCATATTTGTATTCCCTCATATATCAATGGAATGAAAACATTGTTTACTCCAAAAAAAAAAGGAAACATTTTGAAATCCCTAATCTACTGAAGAATTGTAACAATGTTGTTTATTTCTTGTTGGTTTATTTACTTTGTTATTATAACAACTATGTATGCGTATATGTTGTTTTGTTTATTCTATATACAAATTAAAAAACATATTGAAAGATGTAATGTTTTGTGCATTGCATTGTGGATGTGGAGTCATGGAAATGGATGCATAGAAGTGTTCTTAGCCTCTTTCCGATATCAAGGGGAATACCGGCAACATACTACAGCAAAAACTGTGTCGAGCGAATCACTCTCTCCTCTCGTCTGGTAAAAACACAAGAAATCATTGTAAGAATTAAGTAAAAACAACTTTTAACGGTATCAGTTTATTGAGACTCCACATTCATGCAAGCACAAAAATGTCAAAAATGGCAAGTTTACAGGTAGAGATGAAAACAAACCTTCAATTGCGACCTTTTTTTCTTTCTTTTTGAAGTAAATGATGTTTGATTAATTGATCTATGAGACAAAACCGTACATTATGATTTTATCTAATAAAAAATTAGAAGCTTAAAGATTTTTTACACAGAACCGACTATTACTACCCTCTGCCAAGCGCGAGGCGCAGAACGGAAGGTTAATGTTTTTATCCCTGCGTTTATCTCTCTGTCTGTCTGTTAGTAAGGATTACTTGAAAGGTTATGAACGAATTGAGATGAAAGTTTCAGGAAATGTTGATAATGGGACAAGGAACAATGTGCGGTGGCTAATGGGTAATGTAGTAGTGGTAGGGAAGTGTATTATGTGTATGTTCCGCCCGGTACTCGTGCGGTACTTGGCAGCGGTCTGCGCTCTCCGAGTGCTCTAGTTAAAAGAATAAGTCAATTACGTTGTGGACACATGAATATATATAAGAATATTGGCCAACATTTCTTTTTTACATCCAATGATAGCGTTATGTGTTATTAAAAGAATGTAACAATGTGGGCCTGTCTGTTCTCCAGGTGAAATTAAAACCCAAAATACCCAAGAATCTGTTTGAAAACCAAAGTTCCTTCGTAAAAGGAAAGTCACATAATTTGCTGCATTGTCTTTGGCTGCCTCTCATTTCCCAAGGTGTGATAATGTTCCATCTTCTGACCGTGTTCATGTTTTTCTCTTTGACTGTGATGCATTCCAGCAGTGCAGGAGTGGGATTTTCTGGTTGTGGATATCAGACATTTTTTTCTCGCCACCCCCCTGATCATACATTTTTTAAATTAGTAGGAAGAGCCAGAGTTCACCAAAGTAATCTTCTGCTGAGAACGGACAACTGATGACACAGTCAGACAATGTGAACAAGTGGAAATATGTTATGGCTGTGATGAATAGCTTTGGCAGCCTCAGTGAGCAACCTTGCACCTCATTCATTAAGTGTAAAATTGTTGGCTCCATCATTAGCTCATTCAGTTCTATTGCATTTAAGCATGTTGCACCTTAACCACTCCATCTCTGCTCATTCATTTAATGCTTTGTCCCTGATTCATACTGAGACCGGCTTTTCAGAATTTTCAATTTTGCAGAGAGAATTCAGTGTCCTTTAGAAATCAGCGGTGTTTTAAAAAAGATTGCACGCTGAAAAAGTATTTTCTCGTTATTTCTTTAGATGCGATGTCCAGTGTTGTGAGGCGCTAAGTAGCTCTCATAACGTAAGCGATAAAACCCTTGCAAGCACAAGTATTACATGTAAACTGATGCAGAACTGCAAGAAAAACTGATGGATACAGTAACTCAAAAGAGGCCAGCTAATAGAAAGAAAAATAAAAGTATTCAACAAATAAAGGTATACAGTGGGGCAAAAAAGTATTTAGTTAGCCACCAATTGTGCAAGTACTTCCACTTAAAAAGGTGAGAGGCCTGTAATTTTCAGCATAGGTATACCTCAACTATGAGATACAAAATGAGAAAAAAAAAAATCCTGAAAATCACATTGTAGGATTTTTAGTGAATTAATTGGCAAATCCCTCAGTAAAATAAGTATTTGGTCACCCACAAACAAGCAAGATTTCTGGCTCTCACAGACCTGTAACTACTTCAGAATCAGAATCAGAATCAACTTTATTGACCAAGAGTGTATGAATACACACGAGGAATTTGTCTTGGTGACCTGTGCTCTCTCAGATAGTGTAACATTAAATAATAACAATCAACTAAAATAAATAAAAATAAATAAAAATAAATAAAAAAAAAATAAATAAAAAAAAAAAGAAGTATAAGACGCTCCTCTGTCCTCCACTCATTTCCTGTATTATTGGCACCTGTTTGAATAAAAAGGACATATAAAAGACACCTGTCCACAACCTCAAACAGCCACACTCCAAACTCCACTATGGCCAAGACCAAAGAGCTGTCAAAGGACACCAGAAACAAAATTGTAGATCTGCACCAGGCTGGGAAGACTGAATATGCAATAGGTAAGCAGCTTGGTGTGAAGAAATCAACTGTGGGAGCAATTGTTAAAAAATGGAAGACATACAAGACTATTGATAATCTCCCTCAATCTGGGGCTCCACGCAAGATCTCACCCTGTGGGGTCAAAATGATCACAAGAATCAAAAATCCCAGAACCACACGGAGGGACCTTGTGAATGACCTGCAGAGAGCTGGTACCAAAGTAACAAAGGTTGCCATCGGTAACACACTACGTCGCCAGGGACTAAAATCTTGCAGTGCCAGACACGTCCCCCTGCTTAAGCCAGTACATGCCCGGGCCCGTCTAAAGTTTACTAGAGATCCAGATGATCCAGAAGAGGATTGGGCGAATGTCATATGGTCAGATGACACCAAAATAGAACTTTTTGGTAAAAACTCAACTCATCGTGTTTGGAGGAGAAAGAACACCATACCTACTGTAAAGCATGAGGGTGGTAACATCATGCTTTGGGGCATTTTCTCTGCAAAGGGACCAGGATGACTGATCCGTGTAAAGGACAGAATGAATGGGGCCATGTATCGTGAGATTGAGTGAAAACCTTCCATCAGCAAGGGAATTGAAGATGAAACGTGGCTGGGTCTTTCAGCATGACAGTTATCCCAAACACACCGCCCGGGCAACGAAGGAGTGGCTTCATAAGAAGCATTTCAAGATCCTGGAGTGGCCTAGCCAGTCTCCAGAACTCAACCCCATAGAAAGATTTGGAGGGACCTGAAAGTCTGTGTTGCCCGGTGACTGATCCAAAACATCACTGCTCTAGAGGATATCTGAATGGAGGAATGGGCCAAAATACCAGCAACAGTGTGTGAAGACTTACAGAAAACGTTTCCCCTCTGTCATTGCCAACAAAGGGTACATTACAAAGTACTGAAATCCTACAATGTGATTTTCTGGATTTTTTTTTTTTCTCATTTTGTCTCTCATAGTTGAGGTATACCTATGATGAAAATTACAGGCCCCTCTCATCTTTTTAAGTGGGAGAACTTGCACAATTGGTGGCTGACTAAATACTTTTTCACCCCACTGTATGTGTTCAGGGTGTCACGGCAAATTTGCGGTTGACCTCATTTGGAGACATGATTTATGCTCTGGTTGAATGATGGAGTCCAGTCGAAGCATGATGATTTTATAAAAAAAAGATTTATTATAAAATTAAATTAAAAAAAGGAGTACAAAGAAGCTTCCATCCTGTAAGAAGTTTGAGTTTGGCCTTCAGTAAAGACTGTGTTGCACTGTGGATACAATACGATCTGTACTGTTTAATCTAACATGACTCAGCTGTTCAAAAGTGCAAAGAGTAATGCAGTCATCATGTATTAAAACATGACAAATTGTACACCTTAACACACATTTGACGATATGATGATGAATATAATAATTGCCATAACAAGGGTTATAAGGTGCACTAATAGTATACAAGCTTTATAAATATAGGTAATAATAATGAAACTCTTTTTTTACTCTAACATTTGCTTTCTTTACAAAGGCAATGTAAAACCTTTAAGAAAGACAAAATAAACATATTGATATTGCAGAGCACAAATGTGAATTTTAGGTTCTCCATTCTATAGCCAACTGTTTCTTAGATAAAAAAAAAAAAAAAAAAAAGGAAAGAAAAAAGGGTAGCAAAGAAACTTTGAATGAAATACCATTTCAGCAGTTCAAAACTCTGGGTACAAAATGTGTTTTTTTTTTCAAATGATTGAATGTGTGACCAAATTCAGATTTCTTCTCATGACAGATGTAAAAATATTTAATGCACCCTTTTCTCTGATTGCAGAAAGAAATTATGCTTTTGCAATGGCCTGTTGAATCCCCATTTATGTTTATCTTTTTTATCTTAGGGTATTTAACCTTCAGTAACTTAGTACTGCAGTATTTGATTTCTAGTTTTCATGTATTCACAAAAGTATCATCATTTGCAAAACAACCCATTCAACAAAGCTGGAAACCTGCCATCTCTCATTTATGACAAAAAATGCTTTTTGCCGTTTATGAAGCGCAGCTATCACTAATAAAATGTGATTGTCAAACAAAATCTACCAAACATCTTCTGAAAGCCTCATTATGAGCAGCCAACAGGCACTTAGGGCTAAAGTTGTTCACTTTATGGAGACAAAGCTGCGTTTGCTGGTTGATGATTAAAATAAAAAAAGAGCACCAATCTGCACCAAATGTCAAGATTACAATATACTGTATATCCTCCTAGAACTCAGATTTTTGCAGATGTATGGATTTAATGAATGTCACATTTAAAAACAAGGATTTTGTAGGAGCTCTGATTTGCAAGCCAGATTTACATCACTGCATGGGCTGTCTAAAGTCACCGGAGAGCATCAAAGCAATGAGAGGTGGCTGACTTTGGAGATGATTAAAAACACAGACTTTGTCCTTGTAGGGTTTGTGTTTGAAAATAAGAAGAAGAGAAAAGACAGATAATATGGTTGCATATTGGCATGGGAAAATGGGCAAAAAGGTATGCCAACTTTACACTAAGTGCTGGAGACAAGGGCAGCAACTTTCATTGAACGTTAATACTGCACCATGAAGTATTGCTCTGGTGCCTATCAATTAGGAGCTGTATCTTTCCCCACATAATACGTTACTTTTTCTGTTGTTGTGTTGTTTCCTTACAGGTCAAAAATGTCGGCCAAAATGCGTTTTAGATGTTCTTTAGAGTAGTATTGTAGCACTCAAGACCAGTCTTGGGACCACATTTTGGTGGTCTTGGTCTTTTCCGTCAAGACCAATTGAGACCAACACTTATCTCTGATCAGCTATTTTTTTTAACTTAATTAATGTGATAATTATGAGAAAAACTTGGAACTGTTCCTGGTACATTTATGTTGTAATTTGACTTCAAACTCATTTTTTTCTAGTACCTTACTTGTCAGAAACCTGCAAAAACACTTACAGTACTTTAGGCATCATTGAGAAATAAACACATTTTCAGAAATTTAAAACTATTCTGGAATTTTCAATGGCTTTTAAACATATACAATTTTTTTTTTGGTAGGAATTTAGTTGAAAAAAATTGTCAAGGTTTGATATTTTTCATGTTGTGCTTTGAAAAAGTTGCAGACACCTTGTTTTTGTCTATCAAATGTATTAAAAAATAAAATTAAAAAAATAAAGAGAAAATTATCTTAAACTGTTCAATCATTTCATGGTTTTTATAATTGTTTTTTATGATCTTGGTCTTGTCTCAATTTTGGATTGTCTCGGCCTTGGTCTTGACTTGGTCTCTGTGAAATCTGGTCTTGAGCAAGTCTTGGTCTCAGCGAGTGTGGCCTTGAGTACAACACTACTTTAGAGACATGGAACAATTTATTCATCTGCTTATGTCAATATACTGTAGGTCAAGTAGGAGCAGTCATAGCCATTTTCTGAGAAAAAGTGAGCGAGGATGACCGATTTTTTTTCTCAGATGTCAGATACCTCACAGTGTAAAGGGGGCATAAAAGAAATTTGTGTATAAAGCACACATTTATTATTGAGCAGACAACACTAAAAAAGGACAACGCCACCTCATTGGGATTCCAAGTTGACAATAAGTCACTGTGAAAGTGCAGCAGAGCAGAAGCAGGTGATGCTCAGTTCCACTTGGTGCATTTGGTAACACTGCCTGTTAAAACAAACAGCTTTTGTTAAAAATGCTGCACGTACATTTCCATAACCACAATCATAATTGACTTGTAAAATATACTTTAAATTCTGCTTCTGCTTCTGCTGTATGAATCTATTTGGTTTGGTTCAGAATCCATCAGTAAAATGTTAGTCAGGAATGAAGCCAGCAGGTCTCTCAGGTCAGATAGTGAAGCCCCAAGTTCACAGCAAACATAAAGAAGCAGCTTTTAGTTGTTATGCTGCAAAGAAGTGGAACAAAATGCCAGCAGAGCTGAAGTCAACATCCAATGTGAAGATTAAATATTCAAAGTTAAAATCTCATTTTAACAACTTCTAATGATTTTTCAAATTCTATTGTTGATTTTTGTGTTTTGTGTCAAAGGCCCATGTTAAGCTAAATCAACTTTTCTGTGCTTTAAACATAATAAAACTGCTATTTAGGCTTCATACACATGCTCAAAGTGTTTTTTTCATTGATTCCCTCAATCGTTAGTTAGAGGGTGATTTGCTCCTTTCTTACTGCAGGGTGAGGCCCAATTTGCTCCAATTTGATGATGCGTTCCCACTTTGATGACAAATTTGACACGGCACTGAGCTGGAGAAGCCGCGCCTCCAGAAAGCTCTCTGTCGTGATTGACATGTAAACAGACACGCCCACAAAGGTGAACATTTCAGCGTTCTTCGCGCAGTGCTATGTATGTATTTTCTACAGTCTATGTATGTAACGGTTAACGCCCCACCCCCACGCTTTGTTTCATGTTTATAAAGCAGCATGAGATTGGCTACGGAGTGGGTGGGAGGAGGGCGGGCCGTCCTCTGGCCCCGTGCGGGGAGGAGGAAGTCAGTGTCCCGTCTATAGACACGCCCACTCATGAATATGCATAAGTAGGCCGCAAATCAGCCTGTTTGTGTAGAGTTGCTCAGAAAGTGACTTTTCAGAGGCTAAAACTCTGGAAAACAGGTGAGTTTGGGAAAATAAACATGACATGACATGGGACCTTTAATGTTTTCCAAATGTTGTTCATTATAATCATGTAAAGCACATTGAATTACCTTGTGTATGAAAAGTGCTATACAAACAAATTTGACAAAACAAAATAATCTACAAATTATAGAATAGTAAAAGGTGGACATATGCAAATACTGCAAGTGTACTGTGTGCTCCTCTAACGGAAATACGAGCAACAATGGAAGCCACTTAACAACCCTGCATCCTGAAAAGTTTCAAGTTTGTGTCAAACAAACAAACAGTTCAGTTTGGTCAAAAAACTTTAAAGGAAGCATTTACAACCAAGCTCCCTCATAACGGCTCAAGGGCTCAAGATATAACAAGACACGTTGCTCAGTTACGGCCGTTTTCTGTTGTTGACAACAAGGGTTTTTAAAGGTTAGGGGATACTTGAAATGCTCAGAGATTACTCCTAACCTCAAATGTTGACTTACTCATCTTTCTCTAGAAAAACCTAAAATTAATCTAAACACAGAATAAGGCAGTTTGCACTATTTTCATTTCCTTGGCTTTTTTTTTTATTATGATTTAATCTATTGTTACTTATTATTGCGCTATATCTAAATAATCTGTATCTGTTAGTAGGCAGCATTCAATTAATCAATGGTTATACATTTTGTTAGCATTGCTGTAAAATGTGCACAAACTGAACTTTCCTACAATATCACAATAATTATTGTACCGTGAGGTTACATCCGTGAATATACCGAACCGTCAGATTTAGATATTGTTACATCTCTATGGAAAATACATTGTTACAATGACCACATATGCAGTGTTTACACACGGTGCCATACATAAGTTACAGATAGATATGTACAAAAAGTGTGTCGAGTAAGCTTTGCCTAAAATTGCTCTAGTTAAAAAAGTCCCAGTAAAGTATTAAAGTCTGAGTGGGTTTCAGTGTACAAGTCAGCACAAGACAGGCACACGTTAATGTACTCAGGGGACAACATGAGTTTTGAAAGCACAATTGTCAATTTATATTTGCATGGCACAGGTTATCAAAGATATGAGAGAAAGAGGAAAGGGGAAGGACAGTGATCTGAGCCAGTGTGATTGTGAGATAGAGAAAGTGTTATTAGTGCATTTAGCATACATCAGAGGCCCTCCGCGCTGCCTCGGTGGAGGCAGGGCGTTTCGATAAATAGCCTTAATATCCTTGTGTTGCAATGTCAGTGCAACAGTTGTTATTCATTGATAGCTTAGCCGTATGACAGACGTAAACGCCGACCTTTGAAAACAGATTGACAATCCTCTGTCCTTTCTCCCACCAAAAGCTTGTGACCCATTGAGACCTTGAGGACAAAGGAGCGGCAGCACCAGTGGGAAAAGCCCCTGTATGTTGGAGTAACAAAGACAAGCTAATGCACTGTTTTCTCTTTTCATACCCTGGTGGGGACAATCTGACCTTCTGCCTGTTGTTTCAAGACACTGAAAGCAGTAGCAGCAAGACACTGACCCCCACTGCAATGTCCTCAACATCCCCACCCCCATCATGGGTGAGAATTTTCCTCCCCGGAGCATAATGGTATAATACGGCTATTCAAAATGGGTCTGGAATAATTGCGATTTTAACTCTAATCTTATAAATATTTAAAAGCTTTCCCTTTTACACTTGTTTGTTGTCAACTCACCTAATTTGTATAAGGAAATGTTTCATCAGGTTGCTCATATCCTTTATAAAACCGACCATTACACTTCAAAGTGCAATGATGATGCTCATGATGTTTCCTTTGAGCACCATGAATTCAACATGTGTAAAGGAAAAGAAAAGCATTGATTCCACAATGCAGTCGTTTGTTTTTTAATGTTTTTTTTTTTTTTTCTTTTTTTTCATCGAGCCTTTGCTATGTAGGAATAAGAACTGCTGACTCTTTGATTTTTAAAAATAAACTTTTTCTTAGAAGCCCAATTTACATCACTGCTGGTTGACTGCCATGTAGCTCACATGATCATATTAGTAAAAAGACACTGTCCATCAAAAACAGACACCCATAATGGAAGTAAAAATAGAGTTTATCAGTCTTTTTTCCAACCATAAAATAGGTCCTTTGTATTCTAATTAGACAATACGAATCGTTTGAAATCCCTTCCAGAGGTGAAGTTTGAATAAATGATAGCAGAATCTGTTTCATCTTGATAGCATTGAGGTGTTTAAAAATGTAAGTCTACTGACATCACAGACATCTGAGGTGTCCGCTCTTCATTTTCCCACTTCAGTCTCCAGATATTGACACTCAGAAAAGGCACAAAGCAATCTCAGTCATCTTTCACTTTCTATATACCCTCTATTTTTTTTTCCTCTTTCCCTTCACAAAAGACGGATTTGAGTTGTTCAAGTGATAACTTGAGTGATGGCCATCTTTGGAAATGAAATATTTGCTGAAACTCAGTGCCCTTGAAAGTTAATTCACACAGAACACAGGAGGTATGGTAGAGACCATGAAGGAGAACATTAATGGGTTTTCTATCTTCCTCTGTAGGCCTCTCTCTTCTTCCTTCACTGTACTCTATTGCTCGTTTCATGTTTAAATTACTTTTTGGCTTATTTTTTTAGTGCGTGAAAAATACATTATAGATTGCTCTTATTTTCCAAAACCACCATTTGACAATCTAAATTTTGATGCTGAGCACAAACTTCCAATACTCTTGATTTTAAAAATGAATTAATTTGGTGATTACAAGGAACCTGACTAGAGTCGTAATTAAATCACATTTGGTTGAAAGATCATAATTAGAAGCAAATTTACAATTGGTTTCATTGTTTGACCCATTTTTCCGAGCAAAATATGAAACCTGAATTGTCTAAATGACTGTGACTAATCCAGATGAATTGATGTTATGAAATGACTGAATTGTACATTCATCTTGATATGCTTTTGCAATGCCGACCTGTGGTGCATGTGCTTCACTGAGAGAAAGGCAGTAGGAGAGTGTTGCTGTGCAAGGTTACGTGAAGGGCAGTGATAGTTTGCACTTAGCACGACACGCATACACTCCAGCAAAGCCTAGCACACAAGGTGCAACATGCAAGCATATGTTTTTCATGGTGTTACCAAGCAAAGCACTCCAGGGCACAACCCTGCAAACTGTTTGAGCTTGGATGAAAACCTCAGGCTACATTTTTTTTATAGAGCGTGTTTTCAACTGAATATGTTTGTAGCTTTCAATTCAATTCATGTTTGGAGATTAATTTTAAAAGAAAATTATATATTGAATCTAATTGATGGATAATTTAAAAGACCCACACCCACACATATTTGACAAATGGTTATCGTTGTCAATTTGTGTCAGTATTCATAATTATTATTATATCATTCATTATTAAAACGTTAAGGTCATACACAGGGGCTGACAGGGACAAAAATTCAGCCCTGGCATTTTGTGTCCAGATCAGCCCACTACATTAACCACCGGACACAATGTAGAAGTTGATTTTAAGTAAGTAATGCTCAACATATGGCACTTTATGTCTTTATTTTAATTATTTCCCCACAATACCTTAAAAGGGGAAACTTTGAAACCCCTTTTTTAGCTATATTCTTTGGCCATTTTTCAACTTCCTTTGTCCCATTTTCAAAAAGTTCTGACACTTTTTTGCAGATTTTAGCTTCCTTTTGCCAATAAATATCCCTTTTTCCTATTTTTTCTCTTTTCCCCTACTTTGTTGCTCTGTTTGTTCCACATTTTTGCCCCTTTTCACTATAATTTTCCCCATTCAACCTTTTTTTATGATTGTTTGCCACATTTTGCCCATTCAAGCTACCTTTTGCCCATTTCTTGTCTCTTGACTGCTTTTGGCCCTTTTCAGTCACTTTACAATTTTTTTCTTGCCTCTTTTGGACCATTTTTGGCCACTTGTTACCATGTGCGTCTTCACTTGCTCATCAAAAAAAAAAAAAAAAAAAAAAACGTTGCACACCGGACCGGCCCACTTTGGGTATGCAAGATGGCCAGTTCACACTAGCTTAACATTGCAGACTTTGGGAGTGAGTGCGCCTTTAAATACTGGATGAGTGTACCACACCCAATCTTTCTATTAAAACTATAAACTGTATGACAGGAACTACTACAATGCTTGAACAACCTGAATATTTTTTTTCCCAGAAATGTTGCCAATAATGTAAGCTTAAGGAATTTTTAAAAATGCAAAAAGTGCTTAACTAGCACTCACCTAAGGCAAGGCAAATTTATTTGTATAGTGTGTTAATTTCATACACAGGTTTCATACACGGGGTATGGGTTTAAAAAGCAGCAATAAAATCAGTAAATTAAGCACCATCAAAAGCAGGCTTTTCAAAACAAAACAAAGGATGAAACAAAACAGCACACACCATCAAACACTATTTACATCACATTACAGCATATTATGACACCTACTGCCCCTATTGAATGAGCAAATATAAAATCCCTCTCCCTATTTGAGAGGGATTTAGCAAAGAAAAAAGCTGTTGCCTTAAAGCAGAACTAAGTAACTTTCACCTTAATAAATCCTTCTCGTAGTCCCTGTGAGGGTAATACAAGTGTTCATGGGGTGATTGGGGGGTCTGTCATCCCCCATTGCTGTCTCTGGCCAGAAAACAGCCCTTGCAACTTTCCCTGCCTCTGACCCGATGGCAGTCTTGCAGCTCTGTTCTCGTTCTCGCGACAACACGTACTGCTTTATGACAGCCCAATACACACTAAAGGTGCGTTCACATCGAACAAGACTGTAGCGACTCACTTTAATCGCCCGTGATAAGCCGCTTGAACAAAGTGGTGCTTTTTGGTTACTTCATCGCTCCAGTGACGTCATTACTAGGGAACGTGTGTGTATGTGTGTGTGTCTGCGTAGCTGATCAACTGGCTGATCACTTTTCCTTATCATAAACGGCACCGTTTTTACGATATAAATAGTCAATTACTGAGTTACTAAAGGATGATTTCACTCCGAATGTAAGCTTATTCAAGATTATCTGCTTTAATTTTGCCCTGGTACATTTAGGAAGCCTCCCATTGCCCGTCTCACTGAAGCGGGACGGAGGAGCTGCTGCCTAGGGGGTGCGGAGTGTTTACGACAGTGACATAACCGAAAGCAACTTTAGGGGGAGCGCTAAGCACAAGTTACTTAATTCTACTTTAACTAAGGGAGCACTCACACCGCTTTAGTCCTGGACTCGGTCCGAATGGACGAAGGACTGTAGATTATTTTATCACCTTGGTTTGGCTCGGTTTGCGTTCAGAGCACAACTTCTGATCTACTCTAAAAAGCCCTCTGGTGCAGTTGCATGAGCTAACCGCTTCAGGGGCCGTTACTGGAGTAGAGACTTCTCTAGCCAGAAAAACAGAAACCCAAAAAAGAGGCTCTAGAATTTGCCTGTTTGATCCGCTCTAGACTTTGTTTTGCGTGATCACACAGCCCAAAAGACACGGTCTATCCAAGCAAACGGATCCTAGAGCATTTAAAATGCTCTAGGATCCGTCAGTGTGAATACACCCTAAAAGTCTAATACTGGCCTAACTTTTGTTGGGAATGGTCACACTTACCAACAGGTAATTGATATAGATATTAGATATGAAATACACATGAATCCAGATAAGATGTAAACTGTGTCCTCTAACAGAACATAAATTATTTAAAAAAATATGGAATTCTTTTTTAAATTGTTTTAGACTTCAGGTAGTTTACTGCCTAGACTGTTTATCACACAATAAAACCTGAATGCCAGTTTTTTTTATCTCAGTCCTAAAACAGTTTTATATCTGCACAGAGGGCATGAGGTAGGAACCAAACAAAATTATATTTACTGTGGTTGGATCTCATTGATGTTTCACTTCAGACACATTTTCCCTCTCCCAGACACCCAATTGCAGACCACAGACAAGTAATTGGCCAAAAGTGTCAGTGGTACATCTAAACCTCCTTTTTGTTTACACACCTCTCTTTGCACCTCCTGCCGATGCAACACCAGTGTGCTGCTTCTTGGCAGTAATTGTAAAAGGTTAGAGGGCCAAGGCTCTCTGCGAGACACCTGGGGGGGCTCAGAGGTGACTGCAGTTACTCCACTTTGAAGAGCTGTCTGCTTGAAAGGGAAGTTGACCTCGACAAGGCAGAATTCTCTCTTTGTCTTTTGGGAAGCAGGAGCAAGGGCAGAGTTCACCTCCATTTCCCCACATAGCATTACTAAGACTAAATAGCAAATTGTCACGATGGAGCAAACCTTGGCTACAAAGAAGTTTCAAGAACAAAAACAACTTCTCCAAGGTTGGACTATCACTGCAAAAAGGGAGCATTGGGTTGATACTAGTGATACTGAGTTTAGTGTATGATGTTGGCTATACTGCCACATCAAAATGATCTTTGGCTACTCTATTTTCTATTAAAATGTACTTGTTTAATCATGCCACTGGGATTTAAAAAAAAAAAGCCGCCACACTTTCACACTAAAGTGTACAATACTATGGGATTAAGTCCTGTAAGGGTGGCTTTACGATTACAATGACACACTAATGTCTATCCAGCGTAGAATGATTTTGTCATGTTTTAAATAGTGAACATCTATATACTGACTGTCTCTATCACAACCAAGAAGTTCACCAGTACGAGGAATACAAAATGTGGTTTTAGAACACACACATGCACACACACACACGTCTGGGTCGGATAATTAAACTTGGTCATACTGAATGTAATCGGAGAGAATAGCTGCAGGTGTTCCACTGATGAATTATGAGATGTCCTCGTATGACTTTACTCATTTTTGAAATTGAATTATCTCTTCCATTCAATGTGTCCTCGACCCCAGAAAGTTGGTCCCATATGGTTCTTTGTCAGCAGAACTTTCTTCTTTCTTTTTAAAAGCTAAAACATATTGCCAACAAAAACTAAAAACAAACACTAAAGTATAAAAACTGGCCAAAATGTTATTGACAAGCTAATGATTTATGTTGTCCAATAGTTTATCATCCAATGATTAAAAAAGTAAAAAAAAAGAAAACTTTCATTGGGGTAAAGATTAACAGGTTGAGGAGCAAACAACAAATTGATGGAGAATCTGACAAAACCTTGGTCATCGCAAACAATTGCTTCCATCCAAGAAGTGCAAGTCTGCGTATTACAACAAAAGCAGCAGGCTGTCAAAGAACTATCGCACCAATCACTACGCCCTGTTCTGACAGCTGTGAGACAATGATATCACTCAGAAATGAACAGATGTTTAGTCCTAAACAACACAATCACAACAGGCCAAAAACCCCTGAAGTTAAACACAATAACAAAGATATGAACTCTGAAGTAATAATAAGGGCTGGGTAAACATGACAAGACAACTTTAGACTAGCACCATTTCCTTGTCTTTGTGCTTACATGTCTTTCTAATGTAGAACCAATTTTGTGTTTGTTTCAGGTCCATCTTGGCAAATTTATTTTTAGATCAATGCTTTTCAAATGGTTACATACTTTAACATTTAACTTAAAGAAAAACAAGAAAAAACCTTTGTGGTCACGTTGATTAAACACATTTTAAAGAGAATGATGGGGATCAAATGAAGGTTACTGGACGGTAATGCTCCTTGCCTTGGTTGCCAACTGCCATAAAACTACAGAGAAGAAGAAACAAAGGTTACACAGTGTCATTGTTGCTGGCTTAAACCAGTGAAAGTCCATAGTGCGACTGTTGTCATTCACATTGCTATAGCCATCATCGTCATTTTTCCTGCCTTCCTACCTCCCTATGTGCATGTCGGGATGCTGCTGGTCTAATCTTTCTTCTGGCCTTGTCCTGAGTCTTGCTCTGCTCTGTCCAGAGCACATCCTCTTATTTTCACTTCATCTCCCCCATGAGAACTGTCGTTTACAAGCCCTGCCAAGCAAACAGTGCCTCCGCTGCTGATGATAGCTCAGTTTCTGGCCGGAGAACTAATGTGTCTGCTCCTACACTACCACTATCTGCACATGTCTGACCGTGGCTGGTTTTGGCAGCTACCGTAATTGCTGACAGCACCTGTTGCCTTTGGTGAGCAGTCAGAAAACGTCCCACTTCTCAGTGTTTTCATTGATGGAGAAGACATGTTGGCTGTATCTTATTACAACACTTTATTCAGGTTTTGGTAGGGGTTTGGGTAAGGCAGTGTTTTTCAACCTTGGGGTCCCCTGAAATGTTTACTCAATGATAAATGCAAAAAAAAAAAAAAATTGAAAAACTATTAAAATTATTGTACTCTTTTAGATTATTATTCTTTTTTTAAATTAAAACACCATCACGCAATCTCAAACAACTGTATTCTATACTTTCAGATCCTCAGATATAAATCTACTTTAAAAAATACAGTATAAAAAAATGCATAATTATAGTTAATTAGATAATTTACTACTATCATATTTTTGTATAAATTATTATTTTAATAATATATATATATTTTTTTTTTCCAAATAAAAACACCATCACACAATCTCAATCAATTGTATTCTATAATTTCACTTCCTCAAATATAAATCTAGCTAAAAAAATAAATAATTAAATGGTTCATTAAATAATTAAATAATTAAATATTAATTGACATTTTGAAAATTTTCAAAAACAGCTTTTTTTTTAATTTAAAACACCGTCGCGTAACCTCAAACAACTGTATTCTATACTTTCACTTCTTCAAATATACAGTAAATCTACTGAAATAAAATACAAAACAAAACAACTATAATTATAGTTATTAAAATAATTTACTATTAACCATCATATTTTAGTAATTTTTTTTGAATATTTTTTTCATAATATATTTATAATAGCATATATATATATATATATATATATATATATATATATATACTGTGTATTCATTTATTTTTCAAATAAAAACACCATCACACAATCTCAATCATTTGTTCTATACTTTCACGTCCTCAAATATAAATCTAGTTACCAATAAAATACATTAGAAAAATATCTGAGCTGGCACATCTCATCACTATAGTGCTACTTGTTACATTATCACAAACATGATCAGAAAGTAATGTTTGGGGTGGCCAGAAATGTATGACATCAAAATGAGGTCACGACTCATAAAAGGTTGGGAACCACAGGGGTACGGGTTATGGTTTAGATGATAACTCCCGATCAAATGCATTGCTTTACAATCACCATCGAAAAGAACCACAAGACATTGACACGTTACATGAAGAAAAAACGTGTCGTGCTGCACAAAAATATTTTGTGCTGCACAGCACGTAAAATATGAGGAAATCGTGTTGCCACACACACACATAATCAATGCCTATTTCTTGTCATTGTCACAAACTTAGTGAGATTGAGATGATCTATCTATCTGATTATTGACTACTTGATAGCTATATTACACTGAACGCTGCTTAAAAAATGCAAATACTGTTTTCTCGTTTTTTAACTGCCTATTGCAATCTTACAACAATCAGTGTTTGATGCTTAAACCTACCCTTGCGAGCCATTCTATTTATAAATATACCATTTTTCTGAGGGGTGTCTCCTTTCTTCTAAGTTGCAGCTCACATGCTTATATTTTAATACACATTATACAGCAATTACTGTGTGTGTTTGCCATCAGTAAATATTGCTCTCATGAGGCTCTGCGCGCATCCCACCAGAGACAACTCATGATATTTGTCTAGAGTTGACAGAGGTTTTACCGAGTGTTTACATAGTGGCTACATCCAGCTGAAATCACTGGGTCACTATTATTGGATATTAACTGTGGTTTGGACGCAATGTGAAAGAGGAAAGCATGACTCAGTTACCCATTGTTACACTAGTGCAGTGTTTGTCTATCACTGCAGAAATAAAAAACTGGCGTTTCGTGAGGGATCATTTGGTGTGCTACGCACTTTTTTTGGCACACTACAGCTGAAATGTGGTAATTCTTGCACCTTTGTGAATTGCATTTGTTTTTACTATATGCTTATACTGTTTTGCTTCCAATTTGGCTATAAAGTGATTTCACACCCTCAACTTGCAAGTGAATCTTTATTTAAAGAAGAGTTTGCTTTTTAAATTATGCCTTTGATGTCAAAAAAGGAGGTCATCTCAAGGGACAAGCTTTTCTTTCCCTTGCATTTTAAAATAGGTCCAAAATAAAGCTATCATTATCATCTATGGTGTGACTGAGGATACTCTGCCTTCAAAAACAACACTTTCCTATTCACATTACAATGTTTGATTTTCTGCAGTAACCTTGGCAATTGCCTCAATCACAGAAAATCAATTCCAGTCATGCCCCTCCCCTCCCTTCCCTTGAGTTGTATTGGGCCCATGCATCGTAATACTGGCCCTCATTCACCCTAAATACCAGCCAAGCACAACAATTTTCACTTCCTCTGGTCCCTATTTATGTCGGTCTGCCTTGGCGTTAAGTATGGGATAGTTTTTTTTTTTTTTTATATACTGCAAACATGTTTTAGCCACCATAATGTTTTGAAATCCCTCCTTTTTGCCTTTTGTTTAACGATAGCCAAGCCTGAGCATTGTTGCTGAAAGTTTTTGTCAAGTGCAAGCATGTGGATTTTAGTGCCAAAGTTTGCAGAGAAGAACATATGATGCAAGTGTTTTGAAAATAAATTGTCAGTCCACAGAAATCGTCATCACTGTGTTTGTCAACAGCAGAAATAAAATGTAGCAAGAGGGATTGGCATGAAATTTGAAAATGAAATGTAAAGACAGACATTTACAGAGCTGTTATAGCAGAATAATGATGCGTCTACAGGCCAGGGCATTATTTTTGTTATGTGTGACATTTAGCATAGCACTTACCTCAGTATAATAAGGAAAAGTTGTAAAAATGTATTTTTAAAAAGTTGCAGAAACTACCTTAATTAGGGCCACAAGTGTTTATCTGTATAAACTGGCCTTTCACAGCAGCTGCGTACTAATGCTCTTTTGGGTTAACCAGCATTCAATCCAACCATCAAGCTTTTCCCAAAGGGACTGGTACCGCTTTTATTTCTCTCAATCTAACTCAGAGTTCATTGGAGAAACAACAGCTGCTGTTTATTGCTGTTGTTCTGAAAATAACCTTGCCAATGGGCCCAGACATTCAAAGAAACCATATACCGGTGCCACCCAGTTAAAAACAGCAATTCCAGATTGGCTGCATTATTTCCACACTTCGAGCTTTGTAATGCACATTTAATGAGGTGTCTCACTTGGGTTAGACAAGGTCTTTTAAATGCCAAAATGTTTCAAGAACACTGTACGTTTGGGTTTCCTTTGTTCTGCTTGTTTGGCCACCTAGAGGATTCCTTAAGGAAGTTGAATAGCATTTTATTTTTTCAAATGATGAAAGCCAGTATCCAAATTCCTGCAGCATTCTCTTGAGAAGGTTTCGATGTACTGTACCATAAACATAAACTATTGTGTAAAATCATCTCACAGGAAGTGGTCAGTCCCAACAGATATATTTTCCTTTATATTCCTTATATTTTGTGATCAATTTCTATTTAAATAAAGGAAATATGTCATAACTTGAGGAAAATTGTTTATACTGTAATTTAGTATTAAAAATGATTGCAATCATGCGATGTGAGCACCGTAAAAACTATGGAGTTTTATGTTGAGTTTCAGTTACAGGTTTATTCATTCATTTTTACTTTCTCCTGCAGGCCGAATTGGACGCTCCAAAGGGCCAGATTTGGCACCCGGGCCATGAGTTTGACACACATGCCTAAGAGCAGTGTTTCTCAAACTTTTTTTTGGCTCAAGTACCCTCGTTTTTCTTATTTCTAAATCCAAGAACCTCCGTTGCCCGATTACAACATTTTGCCTATAGATATCTATTTCAAAACAACTACAGAGCATAATGATGGAATAAAGGAGTGATAATAAGACAATTGAAAGAATCTTATTTTGTAAATAAGTGGAAAGAAGCAGTATTTAGTGTAATGGTTTAACTGCATTTTAGTTGAACTAGCTTTATATTTTACAAATTCAAAGTATAGAAAAAATAAAAAAGTAAACAATTTTTTAAATCTATTTTAATTTGTACATAAGCGCTTGCACTTCTTGCGACTCCCCTTTTTACAAAACGCACTTCAATATAAACAAAACTGAATGATATAAAATGTCACATTTTGAAAATAAATAAATTAACTAAATTATGTGTCTGAAATTTCAGGCGACCCCATTTAAACTCCAGGTGACCCCACATGGGGTGCTGACCTCAAGGTTGAAAAACACTGATTTAGTGGCTCCTGAATAGAATAATTTCTATAATTTGTCATTTGTAAATTTTCCTCTCTCTCTCGTACCCCTTGTAGTGCCATCATGTACCATTTGGTGTACATGTACCCCCATTTGAGAAACACTGCCTTAGGGTATGTTCGAAAAAAAGAGGCTGTTAAAGATTCTATTGACATGACTATAAAAAGTGATGTTATAACACTCGTTTTTTTTTTTTTTTTTTTTCAAACACCGCAAATTACAAAGAAATTAAACCAATGCATTTATTCCTTAAAATAGTGTTGCTCATGGTTATTTTCTCTACAAAAGCATGTATATTATGTATCGTGAAATGCTTTTTCCTTGGGAGGAATGATGAACGTATGCTCTTGTGAAGGAATGAGGGAGGGGACTGAATCTATAGTGGGAGGTTGTCTTTGACCAAAGGCATCTGCCTGGGAGTGGCCGTAATTGGCTGCAGTGTGCCATTGTCTCATTAATATGGAGCCCAGGGGAAGGAGACCGCAAACTTCCTCCCTGTGTGTTTGGTTGTTTGACTGCATCTCCATTGATGCTAAACGCAGTGCTCCTGGGGCACCCCGTGCTTGTTGCCTGCTTCATTAAAACTCAGAAAAATGAATATTAATGCTTTAGAAGGCTTGAAGCTTTTGAAAGGGGTCTACTCTGCAGTATAAAAGGCACTTTCTTGTGATTTGTGCACTTCTTTTGGAGTGTACTTAAGATCTGGTTGGGAAGATCTGGATCCAGCAGAATCACAATACACAATCAATATACCGTACCAACTGCTGCTGGTAGCCATTTTTAAACTGTAGTCAGGCACAGCATGGAGCATCAACATTATGGAGACAGGGTTGGGGTCAATTTTGATTGTTATCACTTAATTGATAATTAATTACAATTATGATGTAATTATAATTGCAATCGTAAAAATGTGTTGCTGTTGTAATCAAATTGTATTTGACTTCAGATGATTCACTTTGTAATTGCCATGAAAAATCTCTAAAAATTATCAATTATAATTTAACGCTAAACTGAGGAACCATGTTGCAGTGCTATGTACAGTTCTACACATATGTAGATACCAATTATTAAAATATGTTTCATGTCAATCTTGCCAACATTTTACCATTTAAAAACAAAAATCTGAAATCGAGGGGTATACTAACACAAAAAAGGCTCAGACGCCCAAACTAAAACATTAAAACCAATATTTTCATTGATTAGGAAGCCTAACAACAAGGTAACTAATTAATAGGGAAGAGATTAGATGATAGATATTTGTGTTTAGTGTATTTTACAACTGATTTAGGGCCTGTGATCATAAGAGACAGACAGCTAACAAGAGGACGGTTAGTTTAGTTAATTCAGGCTCAGTAATTGTAATCGTAATTGAACATGGGTAATGAAAACGTAATTGTAACTGAAAAATGTAATTGACCCCAACCCTGTATGAAGATGACACATTAAAAAAGTCAACTAATAACCAGTTGTACAATCTACAATTCATAAATGTCATGTGGGTTTAACATGCACACAGCGAGGACTTACTCTTTATTCATGAAACCTTCAGGTGCACAGTGATTTAAATTGACTAAACCTTATCAGTTTTAGTGACAGCAGAAGCAAACCTTCAACTGGGAGGACTGTAAATATTGTCCATAACCACCGCAGTAGCATGTATGACAGATCTATCTGACTGTTTTTCATTTACTTAACACCAGTAACACCAGCAACTGGATGTGTCACTTCCTATCCAGATTTATCACAAACAACTACACATGGCAGCATTGGGCATTGCTTTCTCCAGCTGATTTAGCTTTTAGAGAATGCACACTGAATAAAAATGTGCTAAATCCCTTTGAGACATTTGACATTTCTGGAGACAATTTTATTCATTTATTTACAAATTTCTTTGGTGGCAAAATTAGATGTAAATTATGCTTATTAAAACTAAAACCACTTCTTGTTCTTCATAACTTTTCATGATAGAAAATCTTTGTTGGCACCTTGAAAAGCTGTTTTCTCAAACAACCAAATCTCCATCATGTTGAGCATTACACTCCATTTATGGCCTCAAGGGACTTTGTGTTTCTCAGTTAAACACAATAAACCTTTGAGACTAACCAATTTTCTTTTTTTTCTTCCTGCTAGCTCCCTAGTGTACAGTCTACAGGTGTTAAAATTAGATCTTTCATAGAAAAATCACTAGGGTTCATTATAGCCCTTATCGTTAAAAACAGAGTTTGCCTGTGCTCGTCAAACAGACTTCAGTACCTTTTCAATTATTTCTTACATTTCACTAGAAATGAGTTTGGATGAATCTTTTTTTTGCATTTCTAGGTGTCAAAGCAAAAACAAAAAAACTGCCTGCTTGCTCATCATAAGCTGTGTTTCCACTCTTGGAACTCTTGCTCTTGGAAATGTGCAAAATCTAAATAGCATATTAAAAGGTGGTAATGGAAACACCTTAATATCGAGAAAAAACACTCAAATATCGCAAAACATTTTGTACGCTTTCATAAGGAGGTTTTTCAGACGTTTCAATATTGAAATATATCGCAAAATTGCAATGGAAACACTTTTTCCGCAATTACACGTCAAAACATTGCATTACAGTTAGGGTTAGGTGTTTACACTTGATAAATAGAAAAAATAAAAAACTAGGATTTCGTCCAGTTTTCAAATGAGGGCTTGGGATTTTGTGCAATGATAACTTGGACATACTGTGGACCAAAACATGTTGCCATAACCTTTGTGTTTTCCAAATCTATCAAGTTAATGCAGACAAGTGAAAAAAACAAAACCCATGAAAATGCACACGAGACATATGAATGATGAAGGTAATAAATAGTCTTTACAATAGGGAGAAGACCAACTGGGCCCAATACAAATCACCAACTATAGGAGGCATCTGCACCTGTCAACACGACAAGGCCGGATTTCACTAATTAACAAAAATGTCTTTGACCTGCACTGTGAAATATGTATCATCTGCCATGGAAATAGAAAGCTTTGACCTTTGATGTATGTATGGATGTTTATTACCTCCGTCAAGGAGGTGATAAACATGCATTTATAAAAATGTCTATTTGTTTGATTGGCCACGTTTACATGTTCACCATGTTCAAGCATAAGGGTGTCCATATGTGCACTTGGCACCAGGACACCCTAGGCCGCAGTTCGATGATTGACTTCGTAGTCGTGTCATCGGACTTACGGCCGCATGTCTTGGACACTCAGGTAAAGAGAGGGGCGGAGCTGTCAACTGATCACCACCTGGTGGTGAGTTGGCTCCGATGGCGGGGGAGGATGCCGGTTAGACCTGGCAGACCCAAACGTAAAGTGAGGGTCTGCTGGGAACGCCTGGCAGAGTCTCCCGTCAGAAGGAGCTTCGACTCCCACCTCCGGGAAAACTTCAACCATGTCTCGGAGGAGGCGGGGGACATTGAGTCTGAGTGGGCCATGTTCCGTGCCTCTGTTGCTGAGGCGGCTGATTGGTGCTGTGGCCGCAAGGTAGTTGGTGCCTGTCGTGGCGGCAATACCCGAACCCGTTGGTGGACACCGGGGGTGAGGGATGCCGTCAAGCTGAAGAAGGAGTCCTACCGGGCCTTTTTGGCCTGTGGGACTCCGGAGGCAGCAGACAGGTACCGACGGGCCAGCGGAGTGCAGCCACGGCAGTCGCCGAGGCAAAAGCCCGGACATGGGAGGAGTTTGGTGAGGCCATGGAGAATGACTTCCGGATGGCTTCGAAGAGATTCTGGACCACCATCCAGCGTCTCAGAAGGGGGAAGCAGTGCACCCTCAACACTATGTATGGTGAGGATGGTGCGCTGCTGACCTCGACTCGAGACGTTGTGGATCGTGGGGGGAATACTTCGAAGACCTCCTCAATCCCACCGACACGCCTTCCAATCAGGAAGCAGGACCCAGGGACCCGAGAGTGGGCTCTCCTATCTCTGGGGCTGAGGTTGCCGAGGTGGTTAAAAAGATCCTCAGTGGCAGGGCTCCGGGGGTGGATGACATCCGCCCGGAGTTTCTCAAGGCCCTGGATGTTGTGCGGCTGTCATGGCTGACACGACTCTGCAACATCGCGTGGACATCGGGGGCAGTGCCTCTGGATTGGCAGACCGGGGTGGTGGTCCCCCTTTTTAAGAAGGGGGACCGGAGGGTGTGTTCCAATTATAGAGGGATCACACTCCTCAGCCTCCCCGGTAAGGTCTATTCAGCGGTACTGGAGAGGACGGTCCGCCGGATAGTTGAACCTCGGATTCAGGAGGAGCAATGTAGTTTTCGTCCTGGCCGTGGAACTGTGGACCAGCTCTACACCCTCAGCAGGGTCCTTGAGGGGTCATGGGAATTTGCCCAACCAGTCCACATGTGTTTTGTGGACCTGGAAAAGGCATTTGACCGTGTCCCTCAGGGATTCCTGTGGGGGGTCCTCCGGGAGTATGGGGTATCGAACCTCCTGATAGGAGCTGTTCGTTCCCTGTATGACCGGAGTCAGAGTCTGGTCCGCATTGCCGGCAGTAAGTCGAAATCGTTTCCGGTGAGGGTTGGACTCCGCCAGGGCTGCCCTTTGTCACCGATTCTGTTCATAACTTTTATGGACAGAATTTCTAGGTGCACAGTCAGGGCGTTGAGGGGGTCCGGTTCGGGGGCCTCAGTATTGCATCACTGCTTTTTGCAGATGATGTGGTCCTGTTGGCTCCAACATACCATGACCTTCAACTCTCACTGGATCGGTTCGCAGCCGAGTGTGAAGCGGCTGGAATGAGAATCAGCACCTCCAAATCCGAGTCCATGGTTCTCGACCGGAAAAAGGTGGAGTGCCTTCTCCGGGTTGGAGATGAGGTTCTGCCCCAGGTGGAGGAGTTCAAGTACCTCGGGGTCTTGTTCACGAGTGAGGGAAGGATGGAGCGAGAGATCGACAGGCGGATTGGTGCGGCGTCTGCAGTGATGCGGAGTCTGCACCGGTCCGTCATTGTAAAAAGGGAGCTGAGCCAAAAAACGAAGCTCTCGATTTACAGGTCGGTCTACGTTCCAACCCTCACCTATGGTCATGAACTTTGGGTCATGACCGAAAGAACAAGATCACGGGTACAAGCGGCCAAAATGAGTTTCCTCCTTAGGGTGGCTGGGCTCTCCCTTAGAGATAGGGTGAGAAGCTCAGTCATTCGGGAGGGGCTCAAAGTAGAGTCGCTGCTCCTCCGCATCGAGAAGAGCCAGATGAGGTGGCTCGGGCACCTAATTAGGATGCACGTCCCTCCGGAGGAAGCCCCGGGGAAGACCCAGGACACGCTGGAGAGACTATGTCTCTTGGCTGGCCTGGGAACGTCTCGGGGTTCCCCCGGAAGAGCTGGAGGAAGTGGCCGGGGAGAGGGAAGTCTGGGCCTCCCTACTGAGGATGCTGCCCCCGCGACCCGGAAACGGCTAAGCGGGAGAAGATGGATGGATGGATGGATTTAAAGCGGAATAACACATAATTCCTAATGCTAATTTAATTCCGAATTCAAGTTAATTCCAAATTAGTTGGCTGGTTTATTCCGTTTTTAATTCTGAATTAAATAATTCCTCTTTCTTGTAAACAGTTAACAACTGATTTAACGTAATTCCAGTTGTTTTGCGCATGTGCGACTTGCGGATATGACGCTTTTGGTGACAACATAATCCAACATGGCCACCCGGACTAGAGCCAACATAATAATGTTAAGAGCCTTAAAAGACATGGATCTATAGAAGAAAGAATGGATGGACGGAAGCACCTTCAGCATCAGGCTGATCCAACCACGTTGCTCCACAGAACACCATAGGAAATCATTTCTGCCTGTGGCGATCAAACTGTATAATTCATCACTGCAACCTCACAGCTTGATTGTTGTAAATATCATATCATATTTGCATTATTTTTTGTAAATATCTGTATCATATTTGTATATAATTTGTATTATTATTATTATTATTATTATTATTATCATCATCTATTCTACTTTACTTTCTATTACTGTAATGTGTGTGTATCTGATCCCTTTTTTTAACAGTCTTACTTAATTATACACTTGTTTATTCTTTCTTTCGTCATTGTTAACGTTTATCTTATTCGTGATTTTTTTTTTGTAACATAAGCAATTTCCCCCTGGTATTAATAAATGAATTCTGATTCTGAAACATGCGGACATTAACACGAACACATGGACTTATTAAACACACGCGGAGATCAGCAAACTGAGCTGGCTTCACCGGACGAGTGATACTAAAACCCGGAGACGGAGTAAATGAGTCCCCGTACTGCTGCACAGGCTGTAATATCACCAAGTTTATCATTGTAACGTTTGTTAAAGCTGCTATCTTTACCAGGGATCAAATATTTATTGCTGGTTTTTGTTTTCTGGAGTTTTACTGGGTTTTATTTATCGGTAACTAGTTCCTATCTCCCTTCCGCTCCGTGGACCAAAATGTGTTAATGTTGAGCTGCTGCTTCAAAACTACAATAAAAATAAAGGTGAAAACAGTTCTAGTGTGGTGTTCTGTGTTACAGCTGACAATAAAAGGTTTGTTGTGTTTTCTCCTGATAGACGTGACACGTTACGTTCTCCCCCTGTCCAATCAGAGCCTTCCCAACCCCCAGACCTAAAGTGGAATTACCTAAAGCCGAATAAACCGGTTTTCCATGTAAACCTGTTTGGGAATTCCAATTTCTATATAACACAAAGCACAAAGCAGAACACTTTAATTCCAAATGATTTAATTCGGAATAACTAATTCCGAATATCCTGTAACCGTGACCATTGTCTTGTTAGCAGAATTTTGTCAAAACAGATTATGACCTTTTTTTTTTTTAAACCAAATATAGACCTTACGCCATGGAATATTCCATTAGATTATGGAGAGGGTCCCGATCATTTAAAAAACAAAATAAAAAATTTACTCTCTCATCATTAACAAAATATTAAAAGTTGATATCTCGGTTTGTAATAAAGGGGCGCCATACATTTAGACCAACTGTATCATTATTATTGGGATAGACATTTTCTAGATAGATATAGACATTCTAAACCTTTAAAGTGTGAATGATCATGATACCATGATCAGGATCACTGATCCAATAACTGCCAATATCTGGCAAAGAGGATATTCGGCCATTGGTGCAGGTTTGCGCTCTCCCAGTGCTCTTGTTTGTTTTTGTTTTTACACTAGAGAATAAATTACATTCAGTTGGAGAACACTATACCATTCATTAATCATCTAATAAAGTAGATAAATAAGGTAATAATAATGTGCAGCTGCAAAGAAGTAGTCATTCAACAAGGTAGTACAATGATTATGTAGACAATGGAGGAATATGGGAATAGGAAAGGTCAGTGTTGAATTTGTTACATAATTAGCCATAAACACCTCATTAGGTGGCTGTGTAAAGAGACTGCCCCAAACTACTTAGGTGTCATCCCACACATCCCCCCTACCAACCAGACTATCTATTGGCAAAGAGCAGATGAATTATTAATTACGGAATACATAGGATTCTCTCCAGGGAGCTCCACTGAATCCTCAAAGCAGACAACCACAGAGGGACACTCAAGGTCAGAGAAAATAGATTTCCTTGCCCACAGTGAAAGGATAAAGACACTTGAAAATACCTGTAATTGGTTTAAAACACAGCAATGAGAAAGCACCCCCCCAGCCCTGCGGTCTTACTGGCACCTTCTTTCAGTAGAATTTCCACAGCATTAATAAAACTCCAATTAACCATCAGGGGTCCATCTTCCAGCATGCCTCCCTGATCTAGTTTGATAGAAGCAGTTAAAGAAGCAGCAAAGCCAATTTATAGCACCTCTACCCCAGTAGTAAGTAAGAGTATTTGATTCTTGTGATTATATTGATGTCACTGTTGGAAGAAGTCAGCGAGGTAGGTTAAACCAGTGCCACACTGGTTTCTCTTTAGCTACCCAAACAGTTTGCGGCTCTAAAAACACAACCACACTGTGGTTGTCATATTGGCTAATGGGATCTGACCCCAAATTGTTCAATTATTTAGGTGCTTTGAAGAGAGAGAAACCCAACAACTTAATTGATCTGCCCACACACGAAGCCCCCGCTGCTGTGAAAAGGTGTGCAGAACCTCAGCGCCGCAAAGGCCGTCAGTACTCATTGTTACTCTGCTTGCTGCAAATTAAAGGTATTAAACAGGCGACCACCCTGTTTGTTCAACAGCAGTTAAAACATCATCCATGACAGCTGGACACCTTGGCTTTGTACACTGAAAAAGCATCATTGCAGATCAATGTAAAACCATGGGAACGATAGATTTTTGAGGCCAAAGCAAAATCCCAAAAACCAGTTTGTCGATGTTTCAAACGTTGCGTTGAATCTTAATTTCATACTTTGATAAATTGACTAAAATAACATTTTGAGGATAAAAATTAAACGTTTCTACAAATCTATTCTCTATTGTCCCAGTGCTTTCCAACTTGAAAACCAAGAGGTGCAGAATAAAAGAAACAGCAGCATATCAAATACTCTAGTCTTCAATATCACAATGGGATTTAGCAACCTTTTCAGAAAAACTGCAGAACACTCAAAAGCAGTGAAAGACCAGTGAGCTGGAGGCCATTAGTCAACGCGGCAAAGCAAGAGTAACAGGATAACAGCATAATTATGACTTTGAAAAAAAAAAAGGCATTCGTGAAAGGTCCAAAACAAAGCAAAGACATTGTTAGGAGACCCGCTGGCATCTGGTCTTATCAAAAACACACTCATGTGAGCTTTAAAGAGGTTTTTTAGTGGCTTTTGACAGAATTTGAAGCCTGGGCTAGGGAATATATTTTTGTAGCTAAACTCAAATTTAAGTACTAGGCAATACAGTGTTTTTAAGGCAATGAAATTTCCATCATTACTTGGACGTGGTTAGTAATAGGTCTACTTTACGGCTCCAATATACACAGTGAACCCTTTAATAGCTCATATTATAAATTCTGCAATACCCCATTTTAGTGCATTGACAGAAGTTTCAGGATTCCCTCTTGTCTGTAACACCTCAGCGACGGTTATGCTGCAGGGGAACTCTTTACAGCAGGGGCCACAAAAATGTGATTGTATCTGATCTGAGGGCCACATTATCAACAATTATGTCAGCATTTAGAATCATGATTCATCTGAGCATTGATATGTGTTTTTGGAGTCATTATGTGTGTATTTGTTATTTTTTGTGTTCTTGTAGTAATTTTGTGTATTTTACTGTTTTTTTCCTGCATTTATGTTCTCGATTAGTGCGTTTTGGGGTTACTTTCTGTATTTTTGTTGATGTGTCTTGAGAGCTATTCTGTAATGTGGTGTTTTTCTGTTTTTGTTGTCCTTTTGCTAGTTTAAGTGGTTGTTGTGTCTGTCTTTGTTGTCATGTTGTGTGTTTCTTTGTACAATTTGCTGTTGACTTGTGTGTTTTGGGAGTTATTTTGTGTAATATGTTGGGCTTTATATTCCTTCCAAGTTCTTGAAATACAATTTTTGGGGATTTGTGATGGGGGTGCACAAAAATCAGACCAAGGGCCACATGTGGCCCCCAAACCCCCAGTTGCCTATGTCTGCTTTACAGATTAATTTCTATGGAAAGCCATTGTCCTGTTTAACTGATTGGTATGCATTTTTTTGGGACACATTTACAATAATTTTTTAGATGACAGCTCAACACCCATGGCATTGGTCCACTTTTGTTGCAAAAGTAGAACATTTAGAGATAAGTGAAACGTGATTATAGCAAACTAAAAAGACATTAGGTTTAAACTTACCTATGCACATGCAGCAACACGTGTCAGACCTGGGATTTACTTTATAATATATACTGCTACGTCTCTGTCCAGAGCACAGGGGATGAAAGGAAGAAAAAAATATTTGTATCAGAGGAAGAAGATGTTGATACACTCTTATTTTCAATTTACAGTCAATTCTTTCCAAGAAAGCCATTTTTTGGTGCAAAAAAAGGAGTGCATCCACTTCTTCCCACTCAGATTTGTGGTCCCTCTGACTAACCAGCAGTCCGGCTTTATGGCATGCTGGCAATCAGAGCAACTGGTCACAGGTGGAGCCCTCACCTGCAACTCAAAACTAAATTAGCACCAAAACAAATGAAATAAACATTGAACAACTAAACAGAACTATTAAATATTGTTAGTGAGATGAATGTGCGCCTTTACCTCCAACTAACTCAAAATAAACAAGAAAATAAATAAGAGAACAAGCACATTTATAGCACAGTTTATATGAAAATGCGGTTATTTCGCTTTTGCTTGGACAATAGTAAAGTTATTCTTGTATTACATAACAATTAAAACACACACAGACACACACTGGTCACGTTTACATGAGGCCTTGAATTCAGAATAAAAGTTAAATCCTCTATTAACATGGAAATTCCAAATTAAACTTAAATCAAAATTTGGTGGCTGGTTTATTCCGATTTTAAATTCCGAATTAAATAATTCCTCAATCTTGTAAACACCTAATTCTATTTTAAGTTCATTCCGGTCGTTCTGCGCATGCTTGACTTGTCGCGATGATGCGCCGGTGACAGCATGATCCAAGATGGCCGCCCAGACTTGAGCCGAGACTATTTATTCAATAAGAGCCTTAGAAGACACGGATATAATGAAAAGAGTGGATGGACGAAAGCATAGACATGCAGATATTCACACGTTTCCATGTAAACAAAACACTTTAATTTGAAATAATTAAATTCTGAATAATTAGTTCTGAATTGAAAAAACATAATGTAATTTTGGCTAGCGTGTGTGTCCCAGGACAACATGTGGAGTATTATCTGAATTGTCAAGGTTTGGAGTCAGTGTTTGCTATAAAACAAAAGCAAGATTAATTGTCCGACAACAAGTGAATGGAAAGGTGAAGTGGGTCTTTGCAGGTGTCGAGTTTGTTCGTCAAGTGAAACCGGGCTGATTTAAAGCTCTCCTTCACATGGTTACTCATGTAAAACACAAACATGATGATGAGATGTTGGCTGCTGGCTGTCCCCACAGTTTGTGTGAGTCAGTGGGTGGTTAAACCCAGCTGGAAAAAACAAGAAAAAAACCCCACTTTTTAGCATAATCTAAAAATGGGTTACTTACCTATAAGCAATTAAATAATGCGGTGGTAAATTTTAATGAAGCTTCTTTATGTACAGGTAAAATACAGTTCTTTACATCAGAAATTCAGAAGCTTCATAGTTACAAGGTGTAAGGTAAAATGTTTTTCGATTCAGAAGCTAAATTGATACAATATTTGCATATTTCATTAATTTCATAGTTTTGGCATGCTGCCGCTAAAAAAAGGGGGACATTGGGACAAAAACAGCCCGCTTATTTTTATGTGTGTTACGTGCTTAAGAAGTAAACTCCCTTTTTGCTGTTACAACAATAATTTGTGTAACGCTATGGTTTTCTTGTATCCATAATGGAGTTGCAACACCCACACAAATGTTAATAAACTAAAGCTGATTTTTTTTTAAAGATATCGGCTCTTTAAACTAGTGTTAAATTCTATTTACTGTATGGATACTGATCCATAAAACTGCAGAGTCAATATTTGAAACATTTGAATATTGTAGGAATAGAATGCTAGTTACATATAACCCTGTTGTGTAGTCAAGGGAATGGTAATCAATGGAACACCAATAATATCAAATAATCTGGAAGTCATTGATGTTCATACATATTGTGGTTCATAAATTAAGTTCAGCATGAACAACACAGCAACAGAATATTAACTCAAAATGAAACATGTTCTGTTTCTGTTTAAGGTTCTGCGTCTGTTTTCAATGTTCCATGACCATTATTTGGCAACCATGTTTTCTTTCAATCTTTGGAATTTAACAAAACAAATAAATGCACTACTTATGGCTTTTGACACCAGGTTTTGAAAAGGTTGAACTTTTTTTCTGGTGTGTGAGCTGAACAAATATAAAACAAATGAAATGTCAAAGTTGTTGCCCCTGAACAGATGAAATGTCAGGGACAATACCTCAGCCCAAGCCCTCTTACACCTGGCTCATCTTTTCCAAGCAGTCATATTTGTCGTCAGACGTAAAAGAAAAGACCAAATAAGCTTTCTCTCGCTGACCTTTTGCTGAGCTGACCTATTACCACCCCATTATTTGAGCTGCTGAATGAATGGTGCCGGGGTCCTTTTTAACCTCAGGCAGAAAGGCAAGCACTCAAAGTGAAATTATCTGGGCTTTTATCTCTCCAGTACTTTGACTGTCCTGTTCACTACCGTTTTCTCATCCTGGCATCGATTCTCCCCTATGTGGACATACTCCGACAAACCAACTCTTACAAAAGAAACAGTCATTAGGAAATTTGCCTTGGTCCAGGATTACGTTAATTATCACTTCATTAAAGCAGGGAGAGATGAATTATCTTAGATGAAATGAATGCAAAATGAGGAAACAATGAACAGGCAAAAAGGGAAAGAGGCAATTTTAGAGACAAACTCGTCAAATGAATTTAAATCATTGTAATTCAAGGAGCAATCCCCAAGAGGCAGGCCATAACATGGTTGAGAAAGTGGAGTAAGGACCACCCACCACTTTTTCTTCTGTGCTTGAATGATGTCTGTTCCAGCCTCATAAGAGCCAGGGCTGCTTTCTACAAACCACAAAGTCTCACTAATCGTAAAATGCCAATAATTGGTGTTCTTGCAGGAGGCAGAAAATATTTTAATATACTTTTCAGACATTTACACTGCCTATCGCATCACTAGTGACGCTAACCTAACACATTGTTTCTCAAATGCAATCACTATTTCTCTTGACTTTTATATCTGCATCCCCTTGTATTGGGTTGTTGGGAAAGTGATACGACAAAATCCAATGGATAAAAACTGACCCCTTTGTATCAAAATGGACCCAAATCCCAGTTTCATAATTAAACATGCAATAATGACTTGTTTTATAATGAACATTTGATTGCACCAGGGCTTCTCAACAGGTCTCACCCTGGGACCCACATTTTGCCACGGCCTTTAAATTGTGCCCACTTTCTTTTTTTTTTTTAAATATTTAAAATTTTTCCTGCCCAACATGCATTTTAAAATGCATGTCAAAAGAAGAGTATCTTTCAAAATAAAAGACAAGTGCAACATGAGAGACATTAAGTATTTATATTTGACCAGCTGTCCACGACCCACTTTTGGGTCCCGACTCACCAGTTGATATTTAGGTGTTGACATTTGAAAAAATAGAAAAAACATTAAAATTAGAACTTTGTCCACCTTTATAGTAAGGGGTTTGGATTTGGTTGTGGAGCCTAAACCAGCTGAATCAGAGTGAAATGCAGGTTACACTTCAAAAAATACACCAATACCTCACACACTGTGTGACCATGTTTGTAATACGAACCATTTCTGCTTTAAGTTGGTGTTTTGATACTAAATTTACACATTAACATTTAATAGAGTTGGCCCCTGTGCAAAAAAAGCCTGGGTTCCCCTTCCAGAGAGGGTCTAGAGCCTTTTTACTGCACAGTGCTCCCTGTGTTTGCACAGGTTTTCCTTCACTACTTTAGTTTCCTCTCACACACCAAAATCATGTACTGTATGTTAGGTTGATTGGAGTCAATAGATTGGACAGAGGAAAAAATAGGTGCGCAGAAGGCAATGTTCGACCTGCCTCTGGTCCAGGGCTCACACTGCCATGTTACACATGTGAAAGATAGATAGATTTTTTTTGTTTATCAGTTTCCATTACCATTTAAAACGTGACCTGTATCAGACTCCAGTGTGAACGGTATGCGACTCAAGCTGACCCGCATGGCCATTGGCGCGTTTGTCTTCAAGTTTTTGTGCAGTGGAGCCAAAGAATAAATTAGCAGGTGAAGAGGAGGAAGAGGAGAAAGAAGAAAAAAAAGAGAACCAAACAATGTTTTGGCTTTTTGTGGTGCCGATTTGCTTTTAAACCATTTATGATATGAACCTTCAAGCTTTGACCCGAACCCAACGGAGCAAAACTGAAACCGACAGAGTGTGGATATTTATATCCACACTCAACCTGAAACTGACAGTTAAAACCTATTTTGTTCCTCATACAAGTGACCTAGTGGTAAGCCTGTTTTTAATAACAGACAGCTGTTAATGTCAACATCAGTTCAGCACAATGGGTAACCAGCGCACGTCAAACACAGGCACAGTGCGCGAATGAGAGTGCTTCTATTTCAATAATCCATGTATCAAATATATAAGGATAATCCATGTTCTTGTGCAGAAAAAAGATTGATTCAACAGTGGATGCTTAAAGACTGTCCAAATTCTGTCCCTGTCACCTTTTTTCTTGCTTTTTGGAGTAAATTATGTTCAATTCATTGATCTATGAAGCCTACACTTTGATTATATCTCATTAAAAATTACCAGGGGTATAGAAGCTTTAATATTTTTGATTGTCAGTCCCGGCATGTTTCAGGACAAATTCAGTCTTAAAGGGGGGACTGTGCTCTCCCCCTTTCTCTTCACCCTGTACACATCTGACATCTGCTATAACTCTGGGAGCTGCCACCTGCAGAAGCTCTCCGATGACACAGCAATCGTGGGGTGTGTGTCTAAGGGGAGAGACCAGGACTACTGGCAGGTCATCATAGACTTTGTCAACTGGAGCGAGCTCAACCACCTTCAGTTCAACGCCAGCAAGACAAAAGAGATGGTGATAGACTTCCGCAGGAAGTCACCCTAGACTGCACCGGTGAACATCCAGGGTTTGGACAGTGAGATTGTGTTGTGGGTGTTCACCTCAACAATACACTGGACTGGTCACGCAACACAGACGTCCTCTACAAGAGGGGCCAAAGTCCACTGCACCTGCTGAGGCGACTGAGGTCCTCTGGAGTATGCAGGACTCTATTACGGACTTTTTATGACTTTGTGGTGGCATTTTTCTATGCAGTGGTCTGCTGTGGAGGAGGGAGCACAGAGAGAGACAGGAAGAGACTGAATAGACTGAATAGACTGGTCAGGAGGGCCAGTTATGTTCTGGACTGTCCTGTGGAGTGTAGAGGAGGTGGGTGAGAGGAGGATGTTAGTGAAACATGACACTGTGGGGGCTCTGAGCAGCTCCTTCAGCAGCAGACTGAGACATCCACCTTGCAAGACTGAGCGCTACCGCAGGTCATTTATTCCATCTGCAGTCAGACTGTTCAACAGCATCACCGCTAAATAATTATCAATCTCATTAATGCTGCTCACTTTGTGTGTTTCTTTCTGATCTGTCTTTCTACAAGGGAAAGTGTACACAGTGTTTATGTTTATGTCTAGTATGTGTGTGATCCACAATTGAAAGTGTACATAGTGCTTATGCCTTGTATTATTTAATTCTATTGTATTTTTTCTTCCTTTATTTAATTATTGTTTGATGCTGTTATATTTCCTGTTTCCCAGTTTTTTTGGAGCTGCTGCAACATCTAAATTTCCCCCATTGGGGGATCAATAAAGTTTTATCTTATCTTATTTTATATTAGATTATAAAAAATCCACTTTTGCAGTTTTTTTTTATTACAAATGAGATAACTTGAGTTTCCAGCGGCACACAAAATGTGAAATAAAACCATCCAGTCGTTTGTCTGTGGTCTGTGTAAGTCTTTTAACACAGAGAAAATTGCACTACTTCAAACTTACATTTGTGACGTCACAAGTGATATCGGGAAAGAAAATACCCTCCTCTCCGCTGGTAACTCCACCCCCAACCAGTCACTCCAAAATACGGAGCCATCAGTTCCCGCCTAACTTTTATGGGTCAGTGAAACTCCGCCTGTTTCTCGTGAAGTGCTGCAAACGGGGTTGGAGGGGCGCAACCTTCATCAGCTTCACCCGTACAAAGTGTTTGAACAACACATCTCATCAGTGCTACAGTAGAAGATCAATGGGAAAAGCTGTTTTTGTGGACGAGACCATAGATGCCAATGATTGTAGAGTCTAAAATGTTGTAGGTTAATGACAGCTTCGAATACTGTGAAATATTCTGGCCCCGAGTGATGAAATAACTGATGCATTCTTGCGTCCATTTATTTTTGTTTAATCATTTTGGTCTGAAATGAAGTTATCAGAATAATTTAAATTAGGTCAATTTAAATTAAGTTGATAAAAATTTAATCATTAAACCTGCTCAGATTCAGTCAACCCTTGATCCCTGAGGGGAAATTGGGAAACATTAATGCAGCTCTCATACAATGTTAAATGACATAAATTAATAATCATGTCAGTGCAGCTTATATACACCTTTCAATTATATCTTACTGATTATTTTAAATTACATTTTTATTTTTGACATATATTTTCTGAAGAAATTGATATTTCTAAAATTAACAGAATTTTGAAAAATTATTGTGGAAAACACGGAATTTAGAAACAAGACAAGACAATCAGGCAACTTATTCTTTATGAGGTCAAATTAAACAAAGACACACTCCCCAGAGTTCTGGGCAATGCATTCAGAAGGAATCGCATTGGTTGGTTGAAGGAGAAAGCAACCTTACAAAAAAATAAAATAAAGAATGATACAACTTTCATCATATTGATAGCAAAGCCCTGGAGCTGGAACGTATAAATGAGACACCGGGGAAGCTTAAGCAGGCTTCCTGACAACAAAATCTCTGGAAAATACAATAAATCTAAAAGTAGGACCAAAAGTGTTGGTTTATTATCAGTTATTGTGTGCTTTATATAAGAAATTTTCACCAATACAAAGCTGTGGAGATACATCCACTACTGTGCTGACTATCCGAGTATTGAGGAGCAAATTACATAAACCACCCACTGAAAATGTGTGAAGATGTATTTGTGATGATGTAGCTACCCACCACGATGGGAACAGTGCATTTTTTTTTCCTATTCTAACACTTTTGTTCATGTGCTGCCTAATGCTCTCCTTTGTATTTACTCCATATATTTTGCAGACAATGTCTACAAGGGAGGCTGAACAAAAAAAAAAAAACTTCTCCCAGCAGCTGCATTAGAAACTAAACACACCTGTAGTTATAGCTGCAGGCCAACCAATTCCCTTTTGTTCACACACTAAAATAAAATACAGAACAATCCAAAAGCATACAATATACAAATCATCCTAATTCTGCACGTAATCTCTTATTTTTCTGTGTAGAATATACCCTTTGTCACCTTCTCGTTCATAGTTGCAGCATCCTCTATAAACACCATGCATGTATACAGATGTACATTTTATTTGAATACATTGTTTCTAAATTGTTGGATAATTCAATGCATACTTTGTTTGAGCTTGCAGGAAGTTTGCACTGTGAGTCTGTGTGTTTATGCATGCTGTAATATGCATGAGCAGATGTTGCTGTCTCAGGTTTGATTGACTACTGGTTCGAGGAAACAAACACTAATTAGTATTTGATCAGGTTTGTATGGTGCTGAAATCAAAATGGCTGTTTGTGGCACGCTGCATAGTAAACTCAGTTTAACAGTGAGATTGGTTGGCAACACAAGGCACTGTAAGGTGTAAATAAGAAGAAAAAACACTTCCTGTTTCCTACATTAAACTAAAGGTTTAGTGTTTGAGCATATTGAGGTTTAAGTTACACAATGAACAAAAATATGGGTGATTGAAGAGAAAAATAGACAACAGTGTTTTAACACCAAAACAAGGATAATATAAAGATAAGTGTTTGAAGGAGTCTTCATCATCTCATCAAAGGTTTGATGTTAAACAGTCTGTTTCTGTTTCTTAATGTTTCAAAATCTGTTATCAGCCCAGGCCTACATGTAGTCATTTCAAGACAACAATGCATGTTTTGTTATTGCAATTAAATAAATGCATTTATTTTATTGCATAATTGTGACCATCACCAGCCCTCCCTAAGGAAAAGTAAAAAAAAAAAAAAAACTTTATTAATTGGAGAATATAGAAAGAGAAGGCGGTATTACATCTTGGTGAGGGGGAAGGGAACAGGGAAGTCGGAGTCAGGGTAGGGAAATGGAAGGGGTGGAGAAGAGTCGAATGTTTTAGCATCAAAAGTTTTCAAGATTTTTTATTCATGTCTAGCTGTTGTTGTTTTGATTTAATTTATTGTGAAAAATGCTATTGTCTAATAGAAATGGTTTTCATCTTGTTAAATCTAATCATAACTGGTTATCTTGTTTCAATGCAAACCAGAGATCTTAAACTGACTTCTCTTGGACTTTGTGGATCAACATCAGAACTCTTAGTGCATCATCACTAATGATGGAATATGAATACCGGCCCACTGATATTATCAGCAAATATAAGGCATAATGAGTTATCACTTGACATTTGTATCAATTTTACTACCAATATTGAGAAAAATGATAAGTACTGTTTTTGATGTTGAATAAGAATTCAACTATTTTGCACAGATGATGTGTATTTGTGGTTAAATGTAGAGATAACCTGTTATTTCCATTGAGATATATATTAGGTGACCTAAAACAGGTTTGGGGAGGGGTAAGTATGTAAGTAAGTAAGTAAGTAGTTTATTTATAAAGTGCTTTTTGCAGAAAAAAACACAAAGTGCTGTACAGAGATGTGGTAAAAGTTCAAGTGCAACACAATAGAATAATAAAACAAGAGTGCATAAATATCATAAGAACAGCAACATTAAAGGACAAATAAAAATTAAAATCCAGTTAACCAAAAGCTTTTCTGTAAAGTGTAGTCTTCAGCAGGGGTCTCTGTATACATATATTGGTAGTGGTTTATAGCGGAAATTTAGTGTCGGACAATATCGGTCATCAAAAAGCTAATATCTATAACATCCCTAATAACACAGACATTTCTGATTGTACGTTTCTTGAAGTTCACATTAACGCTAACTAAAAAAGGACACATTTTATTTTCACTCATTCACTTCGATTATTTGGAGAAAGTTGTGCTTGTTTAGCCTTTAAAGGAAACATTTAACAACATTCAAGTTCCATTATGGTTGTGGCAATTTCACATAAGTGTTAAGGTCATAATAGAAAGGCCTTGGACAGAGTGAAGTTTAAAAAACAAAAAAAATAAATAAATAAACTACAGGGTTGAGCCAATAATATGAAGTCAAAAACGTAGGGCTCTGAACATAGGCTTTAAATTTATTAGTATTCAAGTACATGCAGGAGTTTGCACTTTAGAGTGAATGGAGTGGATTATGCTGACTTTCCTTCCCTTTTACCTACAAATAGTAGAATATTATTTGGTTGCTGGCAATGAATAAAAAATCTGACAGTTGAGAAATGAGTGCTCCCCACCCAGCCTAAACATTATATTTGATACTCGTAGAAAAACAACTGCCTACAATCAATATGTGACTAAATTTATGGGAAACAATCAATAACAACAGTTGAATTATGTTGTGAGTGTGAGTCATATGCTAAGAAAAGTGGTGTAGTAATGGTCAAGCTCTCCTAACTCACTTTCATGTAAATGAAATAAGTGTGAGGGGAGGAAAAAACAACAAAATGTCATCATACCGGAGTTAGGAGACATCGCTGTCTTGTGCAGGAACTTTTTAAGATGGTTCACATTTTAAAAACTGCACACAACCTGACAAGAAAGTCATTTTAACCACAAGTGCTGACATTTTCAGTAATATGCTCCCCTGGTTTTAGCTTTTCACAGCAGATTCTGTGCTCATTCTGGACTACAATTCATCTTTCTGAATTACTGTAGCCGCGGAACAATTGATCCAATCTTTTTAGTCTTCACTTTATTCTTATAAGAGCCATTATACAGCAGAGACAAGTAATGGGATAGACTTAACTGAAAAACAGATGAAAAAATCTGCCAAAAATAATCCTGAAATTATTATGCCTCTCAAAAGCTAATATTTAACCCAACTCTCGTGTTTTGTTTTCTCATCCCAAAAAAGGCACAAAGCTCAGTGGATATAGCTGTGTCCGGGTGAAAGAAATCATTGGCAAGCTGAGTGTTTAAGTGAAAAAAACAAAAACAAAGTACCCCTCAGATAATACCAGTGAAGGCACTGGTGAAATTCCTTGCTGTGCTCCTACAAACAATAATTGAAGCTTTCAGGTGCTATAGTTTTGAATTTTTAGTCCCTGCTATCAGGGATTTTATCCACAAGAGATCGGAAGGTCAACTGCTTCTGTCCCACAGATGCCCCAGAGTATGCGTTGCATCCTTGGTATTAAGGGCTGAGAGCGGGGGCCGAGGTCAGCCTATGATTACTGCTGAGGATGTGAGAGCTGACGAGTCCCGGGGCTCACTGGACCCTTTACAAACAAAGAAGCTTCACAGAGGAGCTCCCAAGTCAGTTTTATCAGAGTATCTCTAATGGTTATGATATGATCTGTCTAGCATCACTTCCAATTAAAGCTTGCTGAGGGAATGCAACGGATGCTGCTCCCCATTTCATTGAGGGCTCGGTTGTGTTCAATGAATGTAGACCATTGTTTGAGCCCCTCGTTTCAGTGGTGATCAAAGTTCTATTGTGACCACCACAAAGGGAAGTGGCCAGTGGCCAGGCCTGTTAGATATGTGTTTTTTGTGTGTGTGTGTGGCGATAGATGAAGAGGGTAATCACTCTTCTTACTGATAGCAATGACCAGCCAACTCCTGGCTGAGACAAAGACCAAACCTCTTTAATACAATATAGAGCTATAACAAAGGCCTCCGGACAGCTTTTCTAAAAAAAAAAAAATCCATCTCAGAGTCCCAACAGTTCTGACACAAACTTTGTCTGGCCTTGCACTGTAGTCCCTCTGCTAAGATCCAATTTTTGAGGTTGACACTTTCAAATGACTGTGACAGCAGCAAAACCTTAATATCACAAAGTCTGAAAGTGTCTCGCACAATGTAGTGAAAAACTTTGAAACCAAGGAGGCCATTAAACGTTAACTTTGGCTGCAACAGGCAGTTCTGCAGATGTAGATGTCCTCTGGAGAGAAGAAGACAGGGACCAATTTGCTCTGGACCAGTTTGCTCAGTTTGTTAATAAGCCAAAGAAAATTACACTTTGTCCAGGAAAGTGTCTAGAGTGCCATAAAATGATAGAACTTTAGTTTTAGGATAAATGATGTTCTATTGTTCTCGATGTCTAGCTTTGTGTGGGTGTAACAAAGATTAATTGTTCAAGCTAAAACTTCTTATTGGGTGAAATGCAGCTGTCTCGTCTCTGGAGTCACTACATCCGTTCGTCACTAAAGAGGCTCAAAGGGAAAAGTGTCTTAGTTTTAACGACTTTTTTTGGGTAATGTCTTTGTAATTTAGACATGTCTTTGTTTCACTGAATTCTCATCTCTTCGCTTTTTGTTTGAGATGTCACCAATTGGTCACCTCGCTGCTCGTTTTGTATGCATTGCATTTCAGTTACAGCCTTAAAAAAAAAAAAAAAAAAAAAAAAGAAAGAAAAGAAAACAGCCAATTCATCTATTTTCATTTCTTTCTCTTTGTTTTAAGTGATGACACTTGTTGACTCATGATCACTTTGGAATAAAATAACGTAGGGTGACCATCCGTCCGAATGTACCCAGACATGTCCTCTTTTTACGTCTTGTCTGGACCGTCAGGCCGTATTTTATAGAAAATGTCTAATTGTACGGTTTCCGTACCGACAACCCCCGGTGCTATTGGCACAGTTACCAAAATACAAGTACTTAGCGTTTTAGGGCTGGGATTAGGTTTAGGTTTAGAGTTAGGTTATAACCCAATATCGCAACAATTTTTAGGTTTAGGGTTAGGGTTAGATTTATGGTTAGGTTTAGTCATAGTCACGCAACCTAAACTGACGAATGATTGACCTATCATGTGACCCAAACTGGCGAAAATAGGGGCGCTGGGCATGGATAGAATGTCGGTATATTGATATGGCAACTGTACGGATAGCCACTGCCTATTTTATAAAAAGATGAAAATGTATGGGTTTCTCAGGGACCATGAAGGCATCTCTGGGAAGACATTAATTTAAGTGACCGTAACTCCGCTAATATTTGCTCTATTAGAGAAATTTTAACATTTTCTGAAAGCTAAGGAGTTGCTCTTTACAGACAATGTCATGTGATTACAGTACTTTTACTCACATATGAAGGGACTGCTTTGTTTTGACAAAATCGTCACAGACGCAACAGAGAGAAGAGGAAGACTGAAAGCTTCCATGGAGGTTCAGAGAAACTTATCCTATAAGAAGTTAAGATCAAAGTCTTTCATTGAAGTGTACCGTATATTACACTTAATGTTCTGTAAGCTTTGAGGTTTTTTGTTATAGTTTAGGTTTCGAGGAGGAGATGTTTCTCTTATTGTTTTAATGGTTGAGAGATTTGAAGAAGGTTTGTACGAGATTTTTTTAAGGACAATTTATTATAACACATTAATATAGGTGATTTCAAATAGTTTTTTAAGTCTTTGTTATGAAGAGATAAATTGATTTTTTAACCTTATGGAGAAGAACAATTTATTTATCGACTATATTGTATTTTGCCACTACAAGGTAGATTCAAAACGTGGAGTACCAGCGCCAGATTCAGCACCGTGTCCTCTTTTTTGGAAATCAAAATATAGTCACCCTAATGTAACATAGTTGTACATGCCTGAGCTTTTGTATTTCATTACAATTATTGCCAAAGCAGCTGCAGTTAGTAATTTTTTTTTTTTTTTTTGCATACCTTGGCAGTAAATGAGGTCTTCTAATCAAAATTCCCTCAGGTGATTTAATTAAAATAAATTTGAACTGAATGATCTTTTTCACCTAGATAACTCTTAGTTTTCTCAATTTTTGGCATCACAAAAACACAATGTGGCTTTAGTTGTTGCTGCCTGCCAACTAATCCCACAGTGAACCACCACCAGAGGTTAGTGAATGGAATGGTTGGCCATAATGAGGCAGGAGCAGCTGCAAGCCCTTTTGATAGAATGAGGTCAGCAGAGCGCGAGTTATCATCACGTTTGATTGGGGGATGGTTAAAGGGTGGGTCTCACTCAAAGGGAGCTGGCGACAAAAGTATTTTGTATCGAAGGAATGTGAGAATGCTGGCTCTCCTGCTCTCTTTCAACTCATGTCTGTGTTAGAAATAAATCATTTTAATTGCTCTCTGATTCCCCCTTTTACCACTTCGCCAAATGATGATTGAATCATTAATGACATGTTAATAGGATGTGTGTCCTGGTAACCTTTGATATAAATCTGAACGTAATGGAGAGTGTTCTTGCTGACCACCATGAATCAAGAGTAATTACAAGTCTGTAGACAAGCACCAGTTTGGTGAGCTTCTGCTTTTGCAAATAAAGTATGACCGATGACAAAAGAAGGTTTATTTAGAGGACATTTTTTACAAGCATGCTAAAAAAAGAGTTACTACAGTTTTTTGGGTAACACTTTTACTGACCCCATTTTAATGAGGATTTTGCATTTCAGACTTTGCCCTTCAGGCAGAAGCAAACTGTGGCTATGGCTAAGGGTAGTTAGTAGCAGAATCCTATGGGTTTAAATGCTGTTGAGAGAGCGTGAGTAATTCATTTTTGAGCAGAAGGGCTAGGATTGTGGTGCGGCCCAGGAGATGAGAACATCGCTGGAAGAAACAAGAGCCTGCTTAAAGACTAATGGATACGTTAGCAAGTGCGCTCTCAGACCAGTTTTCCTGTTGGCTCCACCAGGGATATATATCTTTTTATGTATATAATATACATATAAAATGAAGCTAACCTCATATTCTTATGATGAAAGACAGCGGTGTGCAGGCGCGTCTCACTCGTGAGGGATGCAGGGGATGCGACACCCACACTTTCATAAAAACAAAAACTCATCCCCCTCACTTTTTACAAAGGGAATGAAAACGTGTTGTTAAATTGAATGAATCAGGCCAATCACAGCCAGTCATTTGACAAAGCCATCGTTCCAAGAAGGTAAACAAAGAGTTAACAGCGATGGGTAAAGTGGAAGTAAAATGACAAAAAATGAGTAACCGGTGGCAAAAAAGTTGGCAAGCAAAAAGGGTAAAGTGACTAAAACAGGTGGTATGTAAGTGCAAAAAGTAGCTTAAATGAGCAAAATGTGGCAAACAATACTGGAAAAGGGCAAAAATGAGGAACAACAAAAGACAAACTATAGGGAAAAGTGTTATTTATTCGGCAAAAGGTAGCTTATTTGGATGAAAAGTGTCAAAAAATGGTTAAGGAAAGGACCAAAATTGGATAAAAGTGTCAAAAACAACTTGCAAAACAGGACAAAAATTTGGAAAAAGGGATATTTATTAGCAAAGGGTAGCTAAAGTCTGAAAAAGAAAAAAAAAAAAAAAAGTGTAAAGGTTTTGGAAAAGGGAAAAAAATAGGACAAAGGAAGTTGCAAAATGGCCAAAGAAAAAGGTAAAACATGGGTTAAAAAGTTTAAGGTTTTCTGAGGGAATAATAATTAAAATTAACACAAAGAGTCACATGTTGAGAATCACTGTCTTATTAACAGTCTTATCATGGTTTTAGTAAATTCATTTCATTGGGAGTCGATAGTTGCCCTCCCCTTAAAACACCCTCACTTTTAAAAACGCTGCTCCACCACTGGCTGTGTGTTTCCCTTTGTCTATTTGCTTCTCTCACATCACTGGAATGTCCTGCTCTACATCCATTCTCTTCTTATCAATCCATTCAAACACACTCAAGGCAAAGATCTGCTCTCGATGGGGGAGAAGAAAAGTGGATCTTTCATTACCTGACAATGTCACTGGAGCTTTTGCAGACTCACAGAGAAGAGAAAGAATCAGGCCATGTCTTGCTTTTTGAATATTTCATCGCTTTCAGACCATCTACTCGACGCCAACAAAAGATCAATATTTCTAGTGGGATCTAGTGTTTGATGATAGTCTCTGTGATAGGCTACACATTCCCCATCAGCGTGGATATGGTTGTTTTCAGAGATACGCTGGAGGATGTTTAATGCTTCAGAAATGGCACATGTGAGCCGTGCACATGCCTGCAAAGAGTACTACTATACCAGAAATATACACTCTGCACACTTGTGGGAAGATTCCCAAAGGTCTGCTTTCAAAAATATGAAATGAAAAGAGGAACATGAAATGCATGGAATATAAATGCGGAGTTGAAACTTGCTGTGTGTGAAATGAGTAATTTCCATCATATTATTGCCAAATAATGTGTGTTATCTCAACAGCCTTAGAAATGCTACTCACATTACAGCGTATGAATGCATCATGACAAGGTCAACATTGTTTCACAATAAAACCTTGTACATGCTGCATTGACCTCCCACATGAGTTTGAAGTTCATTCGAGAGAATATCGGATTATTTTGAACCATATTGTGTGAGACTAAAGGTCAGAGTTGAAATAATATTACAATACTAAAACATACTTGGTATTGAATTTTATACGCACATTGGCAAAAATAGTTATGATGCTACGTTATTGATGCATAAATGCATAAACTACACTGCCCATAACAAACCAGCAATCAGTTGTATCGGAAAGCTTTCCAGTTTCAGATCCCCTTGCTTGGGGTTAGAATCCTGATCAATTTGTTCAATCTGTGATCATTTGTCAATTCTAATTCTCAACAGTACATTAAGAGTTAAATCAACAAAATTTCTCTCAGCTCTAGATTAGTCCTAGATGTACAGTAAATATGGTTCAAACCAATGGCTTAAAAAGATCTGTGTTTTTTAAAAATACATTATTATCAAGTACTCCTCACAATCACAGTTTGATTGGGTAGTATATCTTCAATGTTTATGTGATACAGAAGTTTACGTTTAGTTAATGTAGCTCCTTTAAAGTTCAAAAAAAGAAAAAAAAAAAACATTTAAGGTGATAGAACTGTTCTAGTAAATTAAATGAATGAATTAATAAATAATAATAATGAATGCCTGAAAATGTGCCTGCAGAATAACATGAGTTTACTTCACACACACAATTCAGTTTTATCTACCCACACATATAGGCTACATATCTTCATTTATTTTTTAATCAAACAGTAAGCTTTTCAATTGTGTTATTTGTGTAAATGTGCAAATGAAGTGTTTGAATATGATTACATCACCGATTTTTTTTTATAGTTATAATCCTGATTTTTTTTTTTAGATCGCTCCTGCTGACTCTGGCTACTCCTCTCTGGTTTGGTTGGGAAGCCATACATTTTCACCTCTTTTTCAGAGCAATTGGAGATTGGACATTTATTTAATTAATTAATCTTGGTACATAAGTGCAGAGTAAAAATCTAATTTTATATATGCATAAACATAATAAATATGTTTTCAAAGTGGTGTGTTTTTAATGACCCTTTTTCCAGATTTCTGCACATGCAAGCTAAAGACAGATTTCTGCAAACATTAAAGAAAATTCAAAGCAATACATCCTGTTTACAATACATATCAACATAGTTTTTAACCAAATTAATGTTGACCTTTAGTACGTCAAAAAACAGGTAAGGTAGCTGTTTACAATAATCTTTAAAACAACTGTACGTTAGGAAAAAAAACTATATATTGGAACTACATAAACATATATTTATTATACACATATATGACGATATACTGTATAAATATTGTCAATCAATGTAGTTATTGATGACAAATTACCAAAAATCCCAGTTATGTCACTCGTAATCAATGGATTTTAATTGCCCGCCAATAACTTCCTGGGAACAAATTGGTCTACATAAATCACGTGACAATCAAGCATTTTGGACTTCCGTTGTCACAACTCTCTCTCTGTACGGCTCTGGTTCACACATCTTATGTTGAATGTATCCTAAGGTAAAAGTCAGCCACTGGGTCCTCAGAGACTCAGCTGAAGGGAGGAGAAGTCTACGTGTGTGGCTCTCCCTGCCTTCACCGTGTGTTTACCAGCAAAGTAATTAGTGAGGGTGTGGCTCACCTCCCTGAGGGAGGGTCAGAAGGAGTTATCCCTCTTATGATGTCATAAACAGAGCAAACTCAAACTCACCTGTTTAAGCACACATTTCACAAAATGTGGAGCAATCAAGGGAGGAATCATACATTTTCACATTTGGAGCCACGTAATGAGACTATGGCAGGGTATCAAATTGGGGGTGGGGCATTAAAAAACTGCGGGGGGCACAAAAACCCATACATTTGTATAATATGGGACCTTTAAAGTAAACACACACATTTTATTCTCTACGTTCTGTCCTTTTAAGTGCTGCACACTCTCTCCTACATTCCCACTCAAGCATGACCTGTCAAAATATGTTTTGTCAATCATACTATAAGTAGACAAAATGTTGTGTCTACGTCCTCTAAATATAACTAATTTGACTGAGCCAGTAGCAGATAAATCCAATTTCTTTTTTGTCCAATCTAATGCTTAAATGATTCATTATCCAGCTGTCTCCTACATTTAGCAAACAGTGCTCAGTTTATGGCAGAACTGAATGTTTATGAAAGGACAATATATATTATTTATTGATTATTGTTCATGTACTGTGGGCCGTGTAATTACCCTTTTGGTAAAAAAAAAAAAAAGAAAAGTGAATACAAGGAAACAAAGCACAGAACATTTAGTAGTTTATTTATAAGCTGCTGTATACATTCAGTGAATATTCTGATTTTCATGTTGCCAGAAGCCATGGGTGAGACCAGCAAAAACATTCAGCTACACGATCTAGTTTTTTGTGTGCAATTTGTCCATTTTCATTCAAATTTTTCTCACATTGTACATAATTCACTGCAAAGCAACTGAAAACCACAGTGCTGATGTGCATCACGGTTCTTCAAAAAGCTTTTAGTTCATGTGTACATGGTTCCGCTCAGGCCTGTGGTGAGGTGCTTGTCCGGACGGGGAGAGCCCATAGCTACCTCCGTACACTCAGCCTCATCTTTGAGATCAGCTGAGCACAGATGGTACGGTGACAGCAATGCTGAGTAAAGCTTGTCTGCACATCAGAATGCCTTCAATTGGAGCTGAAAAAAACTGTTTTGAATTTGATAGGGTGAAATAGGGAAGTGCTGATCTATTACAAAGATGAACCTGTCTTTTTAACCTTAGCTACTGCACATCAACCTGCACTCCTTATAGTTTTATTTGCATCCTTTTTTTTTTTTGCTATCTCACTCTAAGCTCATCGAACTCACACACTAATGTCGGTGCTGAAATTGCTTTTTTAATCTTTGTTTTTATTTGTTTTTTTGTCTTTTTTTTTTTTTTTTTTAACATTTTCTAATAGCCCACACAGAAACTGGATGGCACAAGAACTGACCAATAAGAAACTCTTTACAACAAGGTAGACTGCAAGTCAACAGTTGCCAGGAATCACAAAAATTAATCCAAGATAATTTGAAAAAAAAAAAAAAAAAAAAAAAAAATCAATATAAAAGCAAAAGGACAAATGACCAAACGCAAGTTAATTTCAAGTATAACTTACTCATAAAATAACGACACGGCATTAAATATTCTCATTATACATTTTTAAATTATTTATAAAATATATTTTGGCATATATGTTTTTTTTATTTTTGTGTTTGTGTAACAAACGCTACCGTAGCTTCAGTTGAACACCAATGTTTATTTACTTTTTTTCTCTGGAAACAAAAACATTAAAGGGATTGTCACTTAACAACAGGTTATTCAAAATGATAATAATAATAAACCTTATACAGAGTTTCACATAGCAAGACATGAGTGACGATCCCTTCTATCCTAGCCCCATAGTCAAAATTTGAAAAAAGTACAAGAACCAAAGCACAACGGGTCTAATTTGTGCTGCACTGGCTACAATCAAGGATGAGCAAATGGAGGTTTGGAAAGCAGTAAGTCCCTTTTTTCATAAAGCTTATCTGTATGTCCCATTCCCAGTGTTCAGATAGCAACAGTTCATTTAACGCCATTTGTGATCAAATTTAAATACTGTAAGGATCTCACAGTCAGATGACACTAGGATGTCCTCGGGGATATGCAGAGATTTTCCCAATTAGTTTGGGGAAAGAGGATCAAATGAGACTGACAAACCTCTCGTTTCTCCTCCTGACTGCACTGCAATCAGTTGTAGGGATTTGACCAATATTTTTCTAATAAATTCTGCGTGTCTGTCATTGACAGAGCTCACTATACAAAGAAACAAAGGGTGGTTTTGGCAGCTGGAAAAACCAAAACAAGGCAAATGTCAGTTTGTGATACAAAAGTAGTTCAAAAGGCATAACTGTACGTGAGAACTGGCACCTCAGATGTCCAAACAAGGAGTGTCCGGCTTTGGCTCGAGGGCTGAAGATCCCAGCTGACCGTGTCCTTTAGATCGGCAGTAACCAGCCTGTCCACTCGTTTTCTGACCAATACAATGAGAACCAAACAAAAAAGCAAAACAAGGAAAAAATTACTGTGACTACTTCAAAGCCACACCCACTACCTGGGCTAAGAGCAGCTAGGAGCAGCACGTGACAGTTCATCGATTGTCCGCCCCATGCTGGTTCTTGTGTTCCTGTGTACTGCAAATGGGTGTGTCTCTCTACTTCCACAGCTGGACCTTTCCTTTGAGTAAACACAGCTATTGCAGACTATATATGTGTGTGTTTACACCATACGTGTGTATGCATGGCGTAGTGTGTCAGAGGGGGAGCTTGCTAAAGCACAATGTCCTTCAGGCGCTTGCTGCTGGGAGACTCCTTGTCTCGGCCATCATGGAGAAGCATGTTGATCTCCCTGACAGCCGGCTCACTGTCCTTCCCCTCCGGCTGTCGCAGCAGGCTGTGGTTGGCAATCCGCTCTGCGTCGCGGCATTTTAGTGTGTTGTAGGCAGATGTAGGCTTGGATATGGGGCTCTTCAGGTGCACAGGGGAAGTGAGGGGGCTCGCTGCCTCGCACCCGTTGCCAGCTTCACGCACAGCCCCTCCATTGGCCTTGGGGCTACACACCTGAGACTCTTGAGTCCACTTTCCTTTCATCTCTCCTCGCTCCACATCTTCTGAGCCATCTTTGCCAAAGGTGGCAAAAGTCCTCTTGGTAGTGCCATCCTCATAGTGTGGCACATCAACTGTCGTGGCCTCGATTGACAAAGCAATGACATTGTGAGCGTGCTCTGGTGACTTGGCACGTGCCGGGACGGGAACACGAGGCATCCAGCAGCGGTCGGAATGGCCGAGGATTCGACACTCGTCCTGGCAGTGAAAGCCCTCACTGGGATCTGTAAATAGTGAGAAAAAAGGAAAGGTTAGCTTAGTCTTTAAAAGTAACAATCAGGAACACAACACTGCGGTATTACAAGTGCCTCGATGTCGTTGTGGCTATGTCAAAGTATAAAATAATGAGCCGTTGCGCTAAAAAAAATAAGTTTTGTGTTGGCAGTAGCGGACTGTTTCAGAGTAAACTACAAGTACCATAATGGTTGAGCCAATGGTGTGCAACAGTGCGAGGTCAGAGGGGAAAGCAAACATGGCGGATGGCGGCAGCCAGCAGAGCAAGCTAGAAACTAAAGAGTTTGTATAACCTGTGCATAATTCAAGTCTACAAGTCAGAGGTGTGGAAACATTGTGGTTTCACCGCATCAAGAAACCATAAAGAAGGAAAGGTGGACAATTTGCAAACACTGCTAGTGTACCGTGTGCTACGCTTCCGGAAATATGAGCAACATGAAAAGCCACTTAACAACCCGGCATCCAGAAGAACATAAGGATTGTGTCAAACAAACAATCCAGTCTGGTCAAAAAACTGTAAAGGAAGCATTTACAACCAAGCTCCCTCATAACGGCTCAAGGGCTCAAGAAATAACAAGACACGTTGCTCAGTTACGGCAGTTTTCTGTTGTTGACAAGAGGTTAAGAGGTTAGTGGATCCTTGAAATGCTCGGAGAATACTCCTGACTTGTTCATCTTTCTCTAGAAAAACCTGAAATTAATCTAAACACACAATAAGGCACTACTTTGATTTCCTTAGTTGTTTTTTTTCTTTCATTATTTAATTTATTGTTAGTAGACTGTTTCTATACCTGTATTGCCTTTAAGAGTGTTCCTGACTCCATTAGATTAATTGCACTTTAGCTAAGGAAATTGTATCTGTTAGGAGGCAGTATTATCTTTCTGATGTCATGAATCTAAAAGTATGACAATAAATACAGTCCAAACAGTGAACAAACCGTGAGCTCTCCTGCTGCACGGTGCAATAATTATTGTACCGTGAGGTAACTACTGTAATTATACTGAACCGTGAGATTTAGATATTGTAACATCCTCAGTAACTATGCTTACATTTTTTACAAAGTTCCTCAGGTGGACATATTTGCTTGATCCTCATATTTAAAACCCATTATTAGGGCAAGACAGTCAAAATATGCGATTCCATAGAAACTTTTTTTTAATTTTTTTTATTAACCAACTTGCTAACACCACTAGCTACATTAGCTTTATCTTTAATAGACTTCAAAGATGACAATTAAATAGCGCATTGTGAAAGTCCATTTGCAACTCTATTGTCGCTGGGTTTTGTTCAGTCTAATCAGATGAGAGGCAGGTCTAAACAGTGCAACACGATATTACTCGGAAAAGACAGCAGACAAGTTGCGGTGTTGCAGCCTGGTTCATATCTCTGTCTTTTTCTCTCTGTCATCTGGCGCCGAGT